>NC_056736.1:56776424-57076424 GCF_019279795.1 Protopterus annectens
CTCTTCACTGAGGCAGTATTTGCTCCCTCCCTATAACCTGTTCTTATTTGTTCTGCATTTTTTTTTCTTCTGGATGCGTATGGACTCCTTTGTCCTATGATGCCTGCTCTGTTCTGGAGCAATACAGTTCTTGGTAGTTGCATTTGTAAGTCCCTTTTTTGCCTCATGTTCTGTGTGTGGAGCATAAATGTGACATACGGCATAACCAAGATCTCTTTTAAGCTTATTTATACTGGCCAAGTGATAGTATGTCCATGGCGATACATCCCTTCTGCACCGAATACTGCACCAGAGAGGAGAAGGACATCAACTGTTATGGTAAGATTTTACACAATGCTACTTTCTTTCACTTTCCTCTGTCATAACTACCATACATACCTCTTAACGGTACAGATTTCCCCTGAATGTCCAGATTTTTGCCTCATATTTTTGGTCTCTTTCTCATAGAATTTTGATTTTTCTGGGAAATCACTGAGGATTGAAGTTACTAAATAATGACACACATTTGAGGTTTCATACTTCATATTCTTCAGAAAATGCTCAGTAAGAAGTCACATTATTATAACAACTTTCTAAGTTTATAAGAGCGGTATTTAAAAATCGTCTCTATTTTTGGGCATTTGTTTCTAATTATTATAACCTTTGTCCAGATTTTTGTGCTAAGAGGCTAAGATATATGCTGCCATGGAATGAAAACAGTTTAAATGCTACCATGTAGGACTAATCATTGTCAGACCAGTAATCAAGACACTTGTTAGGTACTGCAAACTGTTAGAATGATGCCAAAATCTGTATGGTATAATTTCAGTTATTTGTTTATATTATAATAACAGTGGGACTTGAAATAGATTCATACAGATATAAGGTTAAAAGAGAAAGAAGTGCTGAAAACATAATATTTTATTTTATTTATTTATTTTTATTTTACATTTGTTTACCAGGAATGTCTGACTGGAACAAGGTCCATTTACAGCGGAGGCCCAGGGAGAAAAGCTCTATAACATAACAGTACAAATACAACAAATGACAAAAAAAATTCTGTACAGAGGCATATATGCAATCAGAGCTCAATGTCTTTATATGACTATGCATAATCCATGAATGAACAGAAAATGTTTATACAGTGGCATATATACAATCAAGGAGATTTTTCGTACCTTAGTTTGATTTGAGTAAGCTTGGTATATAGATAGCCAAAGTTTGTATTCCCTATTGGTAGTACAAAGCATAAAAATGAAGGAATGGAATCTGGAAAATAATGCTATTCAGGAGATATGTCATAGCGTTAGAAATAGTTTGTAGGATAGAAGTTCCTGATAGGGAGTATTTGAGTAGTACGGAATAGCTGAGGTAAGCAGTGAGGAGATGAGGTGTGGCAAGTTAGGAGGAGAGCAGAAAAGATTTTATGTGAATACAATGCAGTAACTCACTAAGGTGTAGCATGTAGACTAGGAAGTGCATTTGGCTAGTAGCTGGAAATCAGCAAATAAGTAAAATAAAATATGAAGTGAAAGGAAAAGATGACTGCAAACTAATTTTTAAACTTTGCATCACTTATGCTTCTACAGATGTACAAACAGCCCACTCATAAAAATAGTGCATTTGGCTAGTAGTATGCAGAAATCAGCACATATCAAACTAGAGGCTGAAAAGGGAACAGAATTATTATTTTTATTTTATTTATTTTACATTTGTTAACCGGGAAGATCCGATTGGATACATGTCCATTTTCAGCGGAGGCCCAGGGAGAAAAGCTCCACATTGCAAATAAGTGACACTTAAAGATGTGGTTACATAGAAATCTAAACATTTAACAAATCACTGACAATTTATAGTCAAGGTTCCATTTAAATCAACCAAACATTGTGGGTTTATGGTATAAATATACAGAGATAACATAATACATCTTTGAAGTGTGTAAAAAAGAAAGAAAAATATTTCCAGGTTGAATGTAAGGATGATAGTTAAGATTAAAGGTGGTTAGCTAAGAAGGGAAGTTATTGGGAATAGAATGTAGAGGGGAAGAAGAGCACAGGCTCAGAATGGGTAGTATAACAAGTTATCTTCCTGATAACAGAATTCTAATGGTTGTAGAGAAGTGAATGTGGTCTGGGTGGGGAATGGTTATTAACGGGTGTTTCACCTCTGTGAGCTATGTTTTTCTTACCTGTGTCTTTTTATTTTTTTGGTTTAGTCTGAGTTTAGACATGGACATAGCTATGTTTTTCTTACTGTTTTTTGTTATTTTTTGGGTTAGTCTTGGTTTAGACATGGACATAGCTATGTTTTTCTTACCGTTTTTTTGTTATTTTTTGGGTTAGTCTGGGTTTAGACATGGACATAGCCAATCCCTGTTTAGATACATCTTTAGGGATATTTTGAATTGGGGCAGGGAGGATGCAGTGGTTAGTTCAGCAGGAAGGGAGCTCCATTTTTTTCCAGCAGAGTTCGAGCATAATGATTCTCTGGCTGAGTTGTTGGCTTTGGTAGATTGTACTTGCATTCTGTTGGATGAGTGGAGGGATGCTAGGTTGCTGTAGGGGGTAATAATATTAGTCAGAATGGGAGTACTGGTAGGGTGGTAGAGGATTTTATGAATAGCTATGAGTTGGTTATAATGGAGCTGACAGTGTGTCTACTGATGCTCAAGCCTTCACATGCTTGCTTTCTGCGGAATTACTAGCAGGTCAAAAAGTTACTATGCCAGGCTAGTATTCAAAAATCAGAACACAGTAAAAAAATGAAATGAAAAAAAGAAAAATATCATTTCCACTATTGTTTGCCTCACTCAGATGCTTTCTATAGGTAGAAGCCATGTCATAAAATTGTTATAGTTGGCCAGGATTCACAGTCACCACAGAATAAAACTCTGTTTACTAATGTTTTAAA
This sequence comes from Protopterus annectens, assembly GCF_019279795.1. Lineage (NCBI taxonomy): Eukaryota > Metazoa > Chordata > Ceratodontiformes > Protopteridae > Protopterus > Protopterus annectens. The sequence goes on from NC_056736.1 coordinate 56,779,314, forward strand.
AGCCTTGCATTACTGATGTGCTTTGTAGAGTAGCAGCAGCAGTCAAGTTGTAAAATGCCTAAAAGGCTCCGTTTCTCAATGTGTAAAATGCACAGATTAAAGTAATGAATGGCTCACAGGGAGAGCTGTTGTCAGCACAACTGTAATTTGAGATGGAATTTGGCTAATACCTTTGAAACTTCCTGCAGGCACCCCCCCCCCCCAGCCAAAGGTGAGCATGCTCAGAAAGGCAAACCTGAAATGTAAACAAAGGCTGAATCAAAATAAAAAAATCCTGGGACTGCCCCTTTAAAGTCAAACATCTCCTGTGGTGCTTGTCATTAATACTATGTTCTCTAGATTGTGTAACTAGTTAAGTAGGAAGTTCAGTTCTCATTGTGGGGAATCTGTGTGGGTGGGTGTGGGGGCTAGTGACAAATAGGTAATAATGCAATGGGGGATGGAGGCTAGTGCCAGGTAAGTAATGCCTCAATGTCAAATGTTCTGTGTCTACTTCCACTGTGGAGAATATATTTAACTTTGGGCACAGCTCCCTCTGCAATTTATCCAGCATTTAACATAAACATTCTCTCTGCAAGCCAGTGATGAGGTCATGATGTCAAACGTTTAACACAGAAGTTCTTTATTGGATAATGATGATGCCATGTGATGATATTTGGCTTTCCCATGAGAACTACTAAGGCTTTTCATGTGATGTGACGACATAAAACTATGTTCTGTATGCTATTGCCTTAATAAGACATGTGTGTGAATTTGTGATTACCCACACATTGTGCATGATTGTCATTCTCCCATTTCGGTGACATCACGTGTGTTTGCATATACCTAACAGCAGGCAATATTGTGTGAGAAACACACATTTAACAGTATTTTAAAGACAATAAAGGCACAGATATCTCTTGCACCGATAATGTAATGCCAGACCTTCAGAAGACCAAAATATATCACAATTGCTACACCAGTGGCACCATGGCAAATTCATTCTTCCCAATATCACATAGCTTCTGTAAACACAGTCAGGTGTTCAACACCCACATTTGCTGACTGTAACCATTGTGTGTCCTAATGCTGTTATGCATGAATGACATCTATACGTGTTTTAATGTGTACAGTTACAGGGGGAGAAACCTCCCCCAGCCCTTTTTATCTCATGCAAATTGTTACCCAATCATATGATGCAATGACTTCACATAGATGGAGTCTCAGAGCTTCATTAAGACTTCCATTGTGGCACATGTGATTCATACACATATTTATAGTTGGTGCACTTACATAGCTTGCTGTTTAATTCCAGCCAAGGGCAGCATTCTATGAATGTACTAACACTAAACAAATAACAATGCATGAACTTATCATTCCCAAATCTTACTTTGGCAAAATAAATCTCATGTAATTTTGTAATATCCTTCCAGTGAAACAGTTGTTATGCAAATGTGGTGCGAGACCTCCTGCATCACATGCATTCAGTAATGACTTGTATAGCATACTTGGGACAATGTCATAAGGCAAAACAACAGGATCAGCTTCCTTTTCTGAGAAATATTGGTATTGCAATGTTCACAGCTGTGTGAATATTAACATAGATCCCTCCTTGTCATTGTGACAAAATCATATTGTGCACATCCTCAAATGTTCTTTATTACTTCAAACACAGGTTTCATTCATTTAGTTGTGTCAATATACATTGCTATGTTGTGTGGCAGGTGTATTCAATCCATAGCTCTGTAGATTGTATATAGGCAGGAGGTTGAATCTGATAACATCTGTCTGTCTGTCACATAACTATGTCAGACAGGAATGGCTTAGGCAAAGAAAGTATTTATTGCACTGTCAGAGGCAACATTTTTAAGGCATTACTCTCCATTTTAGGGGATCCATACCCATTGCAATAGGGAAGTGTTGTAAGCCTTTCAACTGTGTTCATCATGACACACACACAGTATGCCTATTTCTGTGGTATAACAGATTTATGCACATCTTTCTGATACCTGTACTGGCATGTGTTTAAGTCTGACATATCAGACTGTTTATCAGACAATATATGTATGGAACTCTGATTCCAAAGACAGAAACAGAAACAGAAACAAGACACAAATGTTGAAAATGTCATTAATTCTTCACACGTATTACTTCATTAGCACATAAGAATGCACTTTATTGCATGTCTTCCTCCAAACATCTATGTATTACTGTAATTGTTTTTTCACACTGTACAGCTTTATTGGACATAAGGAATTATATATAATGTCTTCCTGTACGTCATGATGCCAGATTATCATAAAGTGTGATCGGGCCTGTGTTCAGACACATTCTTGTGTGCTTGTATTGTTGACATGTTGTTATGGCAGTGTTCACTGTAATGTCTTGCAAGCATGACCAGTATAATCCTGTATTAGATGCATTCGATCCGAGACTGTGAACTACTGTGATGTCATCAGATCTGTATCGTCATTTAAACCAAAACTCTGAAAATGCCCCAAAGGAGGGAAAAAAACACAACACTGTAAATAACGATCCACCAGGCAGCTCAGAAAAAATCCACCAAAAGCTGAAATAGGCCAAAGACTTGTTAGCATAAAAACGTTTTATTCGCTTTCATCACAGCTGACTTCTTCAGAACAAATAACTCAGTAAATCAAACATCTTTATATGCAAAAAGATAATTAAATAATCCATCATCCAGTTAGCCAATAAATGTAATTAATACCCCTTCCACCCACTTCACAAGCACTATATTCTTTTAAAAATGCATTTTATAAGAAAGTGCTAAGTCACTTAAAACAGAAATATGTATTTGATGTTGCAATTTCAATCTCTGATTCTTTACAAAAACACTTTATATTTATTCTGTCATTTAAACCAGAAAAAGTATCTGCCCCCAATTTTTGCTGCCACATGGTTTCTTTCTGTTTAGCTCTAACTCCATAGTCTGCACCCTTTAAATCCTTGGGAACCTTTTCTAAGACAGCAAATAGAAACTTTTTACTTTCTAAACAGTTCATTCTATGTTCGGATAAGGCGGTGTTCATATCTTTTTTCTTTATTTCATAGAGATGCTCTTTAATTCTCTTTTGCAAAGTTCTAACAGTCATACCAATATATAAACAATCACAGTGTACATAAACTGCAATATAAATAATCCCCTCAGAAGAACAATTAAATACCCCACCAATAGCAATAGTTCTATCTAAATGCCTTAAATGTATAAGAAGACCTTCTGGGATAAATCTACAGACCATACAAGAGCCACACTTTTATATCCCCTTATTTTTGTTAGATTTCAGTTCTTAAGGTTGAATAAAGGTAGATTAATTTTTGTAATAATTTTTAATCTTATGATTATTCTTAAAAACAAATTTTTTGGTAGTACCAACTACTTTACTCAATTTTGTATTGCCTTCTAGAATTTTTAATTTTTTTCTAATGACAGAACAGATATCATTGTTGTTTATTGTCATGTCCAAACAACATGCAGTAGAAAAATCTGTGGTCTTAGCCCTTTCTGTCGTATTTAAAGTGTCCCCAATTAAAATGGGTGCAAAGTTAGTATGTCTCTTAGATTTTATCTCAAACACTACATTTCTAGAAATTCTTTATTATCACCCCATATCCACAAACATAGAAACAATAAAATCAACTTCTCTGTCAAAATCCAAATAATTTGTAATCATTCATGAGACACTTATAAATTGTCCTCTTGGGATGTTCTTCTTAATAAATAGGTGATGATTGCTATTAAAGTGAAGATAATGATTCATAAAAATATCCTTCCTATAAATAGTACTACCAAATCTTTGATTTAAATCATTCCAGTAAAGATGGACATTTAAAAAATGAACTTTTACGCCTAAATCTCCTAAAGTAAACTGTAGAAAATCTGATTTGTCATTTAAATCATATAAAATGCTGTAACTTGCTCCCTGGTCCCTTCTATAATAAAAATCAGATCATCCAGAAACGTGAAATAAAACACAGTATTGTATAATTTAGTTAATGGTTCTAAGACCACATTCTCCCACCATCCTAATGCAAGATTGACAAATACTGGGGCCACCGCCGACCTCATAGCCACTCCTTTTGTTTGCTTATACACCTTATTAAAAAGGAAAAAAAAACTGTTAACAAAATTTCAAAAAAGACTGCAGAATAAATAAATATTTATTGAAAAGATCCATCATTTGTCAAAAAAATTCCTAACATATTCAATACCTTGTTCATTGGGAATACATGTAAATGATGAACAAACATCAATAGTGAAAATTGCATTCACATATGTATGAAAGCAATAATTTCTATTAAAGTCTTTTACTTTTTCCAGAAAGTCCAAAGAATTTCTAATATATGAACTCCTCTTTTGTACTATTGGATTTAACATAATCTAAGCAAAGAGAAACCCCTTCAGTAATATAATTGGGGACAGAAATTATCAGTCGAAATGGAGGGTTTACCAAATTTGTATGTGTTTTTGGTATTCCAAATAACAGTCCTAAAACAGGCTGTTCTATTTTCATAAAATGGTACATGTCTAATGTCATCAAAACATCCATTAAAAATTCATATAGCACCTAATGTATTTGTTGGTAACTTCGATTAACTTGTACATAAGAAGCCATTTGATATTCTTCTTCATTTTCTAACATTTTCTCCATACAAGATGTATATTCACTATTAGGCATGATAACCATTCACCCTCCCTTGCTGGCCTTCATAAACCTAACATCATTCATCATACATTAAGTCCTTTAATGCTTTTTGTTCACTAATATTCAAATTAAAATGCTTTTTATTAGACAGACCTAGCACCATTCAGTCTCTGTAGGTCATATTCACATGATTTCTCAAGAACATTTAATGTATTATTTAAAACAGGATTAAAAGTGCTGGGTCTTTTAAATTCAGTTACATTTACATTTACCTGACTAAAAATATGTCCAATAATGGAGTGAATCTATAAAATTATCATGCATTCTGATCACAAAGATATCATCAATATATCCACGGACAAATTTAGCACTAACCTTTCCCCACCTACCCACACTGTTGTTCCCAGTATCTCTGAAAATTTAGTTTCACCTTGAAATCACCTTAGAACAAGTATTAGTACCCTGTCAAAGGCTAAAAATAATACTTCAGTGAGACTAGACAACATAACAGGCTACATTCTTATCAGTGCCATGCATTACTGTCTTGAGCTTCTTCTTAAACTGTTCAAGCACAGCATATCCATAGGATTTGCACCTGATTCCTGGAGAGCAGCCAGTGTGGCTTTTCTGCAAAAAGGTGGCCTGTTTACAGATCTATGTAATTATAGGTTCATCAGCCTATCCAGCCTTGCATGCAAAGCTCAGCAATGTAGCATAGCAGGGTATCGGTGTGGTTCTGATATTGGTGATGGAGATTGCTTAGAATGTTTCATTATTTTCTTGTTTTTGCTATATAGTTTATTAATAAGTGAGCAGGTTTTTTTCTTGAATTTACCATTATATTTAGAAAGAACAGGTGTTTCCTTTTCATTACAACTATTTTGGTGCTGGTAAAAGTCAGAGATGAATGTAGCAACTATCTCAATCAGGTACAACCTAGAGAAATTCTTGGAAAGTAATCAAGATCACACGTGAAGTCCATACAGAAGTGAAAATATGCTAGACTTGGAGTTGAGCAAAGGATCAAGTACATGAGTATGCAGGTCCAGGACCTACTGAGGGGAAACTGAACATGCCACTGCAGAACTTACTAATGTCAAAAACAGATGAAAGGTCCACATAACAACACTGTTTGGAATTTAAAGTGCTGGGCTACCACCAACTGATAACACAGATTCACAAGAGGTTTAAATTGAAGGTCTTCAGTCTTTGTACCAGTTATCAGACTTGCAATTGGCAAAGAGGGTTACAGCTATGAGCTGTAGTTCATATGTGGTACAGGGTTTGAATCTCTCAGCCCTCATTTGTCTACTGTGTAACATTGAGCAACTTACTTACTTAGTCATTGATCTTGGACCATCCCTGAAAAGGACTGTATGTCCAGTGGGCCTACCTGTTTGACAAATGGGCATTGCCATAGGATCATTGAAAATTCAAGGCATCTAAGTTGCAAAGCATTTTACACTTTGCCAGTACTCACCTCATACTGTACTCCCCGTTTCAACAAGAGCAAAACAGGTGAGATCCATAATAAATTTACGGGTACCCATTTAATCATCTAAAGTTATTCTAAAGGATGCTAGGGTGGCAATTTGTTTAACTTGCAAGGGAAGCTTATTCCAAGCATAGGTAAGTAGGTAATAGGTCACAAATCTGTCTCTTCAGTTCATTTTATTTGTTAGTGGAGATTTAAGTCCCTAGTTCTGGTATTAGTGGAGCTATATGACTTCTGTAAATATAGGGGATCCAGGAAGATGGGGTACCTAATGGAACAGAATGCAAAGCATAGATCCACTTGCAAGAGCATATAAGAAATTAGGTAAGGGGTGGTGCTTCAAGCCTTTTCTGGTAATGCTAGAACTTTAGGCCAACACTCTTCTTGCTTAAGAACTTATTGAGCTATTCCAGTTATTTAATATGTTTAGAAAGGTACATCTTGAAGGGATATTGTAGTCAATGACTTGTCTAAGTAGGGCTGCATAAAGAGGAATAATAACTTTTATTTAACCTTGATTACATGTTTTTAGATATTAATGATGATAAACAGATCTTCTAAACTACTACTGCTGCTGCTGCTTTATGGTTCTCAGAGGACAACGAATTAACATCTCAGGTTCTAAGATCCCTGACTACATTATCATTTTGAGGTGGGGTATTTGCTATACTGTACATTGCTATTAAGAGTTTGCTAATCACGTGACAATACTATATTTAATCACATTTAATATTAGCCCTTTATCAGCACTTGTTTATGATGCTTATTTCCTGCTGTAATTAATAGATATTAGAGGGAAACTTGTCAATAATTCCAAGTTTGCTGTTATCTACAAACTTAGCTAAATAAAGTTCTTCATTCCAGGTCTGAAAAGAACAAGTCTCAGTATTGAGCCTTGGTACCTGACACTAGTTACCTTCACACTTCTGAGGAGGTGCCTGCTACCTTAACTATATGTTTTTTATGTTTTATCTAGTTGGCTATCCTCTCCATATGCAGATTTATTTTTAAGGCAGTTAGCTTGTTTACAATGCCAGCCAGTGGTATAATGTAAAATGTTTTGGCCAGATCCAAACGATCTGTGTGAGCAGAATCACCACTGTTAACAACTTATGTGCCCTTCTCAAAAAAGATAGCTAAAGTGGGTAGGCAATATCTCCCTTTGTCAAAATCAAACCATTGTTGGTCTAGCCTGCTAAGGTTTTGATGTCATAGTTTATGAGGTCAGATATGGTGTGTGTCATGAGTTTGTAAATTTGATTATTCAGGCTAATGGGTTTATAGTTTTCTGGGTAAGTGGGAGGGTGGTCTTTGTCTAGGGGTACCACCACTGGCACTTCACCGCACTCTGTGTACAAATCTTAAAGATAAGCTCAGACTAAACAATTAAAGAAAGGGATCCACAAGGGCATGTCTGGCACTATTTGTTAAGCATCCAGTTAAATTATCAGCCCCTATGGAAGAAGTACTTTTGGTTTTAGAGAACATCTTCAGTGAGTGATTCTTTATGAGATTAAGAGGTGTAAGGGATTTAGAAATTTGTGGAATTGCAATATTTGTTTCAGGGGTGAAGTTCGCACTAAATTTCTCTGCTAGTATATTTGCTATGTCTACTGGGTATGAGTGGGTTGTGATATCTTGAATAAGTTCAGAACACTGCTGGGTGTTATTTTTGAGTTTCTTAATGTATCTAAACAAGGACATATAATTATCCTTGGCTTCAGAACTTAATTTAAGTTCATGAATTGCCTTGCTAGTCCTTGTAGCTTTTAACTCCTTACTGATATTCTTCACGTAGTCTTTAATGTAAGGAATTTTTGGTCTTTTGTATGAATTAAGACATTTTTTCCTTGTTATAGAGTTTATTTAAGCTAGGAGACCACCAGGTTTGTTTGTGCTTATATTCCTCATTATATGTAATGGGTCTGGTGATGTTATAAATTAATTTGGATATCTCATCTTTCAGTTAGAGGAACACTGTCAGCTTGAAATCCCAGAATTCAGAATTATTGACTGCAGGTGTTTTAGAGTTGTTAGAAAGAGAAGGTTGTATGTTTATGGTCAGACTTAACCAAGGATGGAGAAACTAGACAGGTAATACACGTTATACCTGTGTTTGTTGGTTAAAGGTACAGTTAAACGAGAACATAAATTATACCATGTAGGAGGATATTAGGAAAAGAATGAGGACAAAAAAATTGCAAAATGTTTTACTTTGGAGATGCAGAGTATAGTTGTTGTGTCTTTCGGCTTTTCCCGGTTAGGGGTCGCCACAGCAGAACTCCGGTCCGCTAATGATTGGCAGTAGATTTTTTACATGCCGAGTTGCCAGCTCTGATGCACAACCTTCATTGAAGGTATGCCCATTCACGCATGTCTCCACACAGAAGATGCTCTAGCTGACAATAGAACAGGACAGCATTGTACTGTGAGGCGACAATTCTACCGCAGCATCACCACCGCAGTTATTGGATAGTAAGAGGTATTATATGTGACTAACACTGGGAAACAGAGAACAGGCATGTGCAGCAGGCAGGGATACAGATTTTAGACTGGTTAAAGAAAAGAATAGTTAATTTTATTAAATGTATTCATTTATTTGTTAACCAGGTAAGTGAGCTGGTCCTTGTTGTCTTTCCAGGTCAGAATAACAGAAAAAGTACTTGGTAATGGTTTCACATTTTCTATTATTTTATTCATATAACACTAAAATTACCTTTTTAAAAATTGCTTCATATGCATTGTGTCCATCAGCTTTTATCTTTTAAACAAAGATGAAACTAATTTAACATTCAGTGGACAAATATACACATACATACACATATACATGTCCAGTTTTGTCAAGTTGATCTACATTTATCATTGTGTAATCTCTATATGCCTTTTGATCTGAGTTGTATCTGAAAAAAAGTTCTCTATCATCTTCACCAAGTTAACAAACAGTAAAGAAATAAATAAAACGATAGATGCTATGGCAAAGGTAATCCTCATTAAATGAGTAGTTAGGAATGGATACCTACCTTTCACTATCCAAATAGATCAGTATTATGATGCTCGGCAGTCCAAGTACAATTCCAGTCTCACTTTTTATCTGTTATTCAGAACACCCTTTCCTTTAGTACCAAAACTTTCTATACTCCTTATATTCCACAGAACTCCCATAGCTTTAGGTGTATATTTTTTATTATGTGTTGATTCTGTCACTAATGTTATTCTCTTTAAAATAACTTCCTTGTTACCCCTTTTCACCTCTTGTCCACCCAGTATACCTATCACTCCATTTTCTAATGTCTTGTTAAACAGATTTAATCACACCCTGACTCTGTTAGCAACCCTTTCTCTTCCATAAGTATGTTAACTTCTACCCAAATATACAGAATTGTTTTGCTCCTTACTTGAGTCCTATATAACATATTCCATTCCACTCATTTCCCATCTCTGTTGATACTTTTCTGTCCAGCTGTACATCCACAACATGATTTGTAAACTTTGGTTTACAAAGTCCATCGAACATGTTGGAGAAACAGACAAATATAGGTTTTGTAAAACCAGAATTAGAAACAGTTGCACACCTTGTTGCTGGTTGTGACATCCTAGTGGCAGAAGGACTGTATGCTGAAAGGCATAATAATGTAGCAAGACTGTTGTACTGGGGATTGTGCAAACATTATGGTACTGAAGTGGCTGAAAAACACTGGAAACATGAGCCACAAAGTATCATAGAAAATGAAGACGTCTACATCACATGGGATCACCCATTGCCAACAGTTCAAAAGATAGATGCTAGAAAACTATATATAGTGGTCCATGAAAAGAAGACAAAAGTAGCACTGATCATTGAAATTGCCACACCCAGTGACTACAGTGTCTTGCATACAGAGAGGCATGAAGTCATAAAATATAAGGATTTGCATGCAGAAATGAGAGCAATGTGGAAGAAAGATACCCAGACAGTTCCAATAGTAGTAGGAGCAATGAGTCTTATATAAAAGAATCTGCAATCATATTTAGATATGTTACCAATACATGTAACCCCATACAAATTGCAGAAGGAGTCACTACTGGGCACATTACACGTACTGTGAAGAGCACTTCTGGCTGACCTCAAAGATTGAAACAATACTGATTTCATGAACTTTATTTGTACTTTGACATATGAATGGGGTCCATTCCTGTCATGGTATTAGAAACCCAAAAGCCTTGGAGAAATTAAAAAAGTGAGAAACATACCTGTTCCGTACTCCCACACCTCCTCCACAAAAAACATCCTCCTAGTATGAGAGCACCACTCCCAGATGCTTGGCTTTTACCTCCATGACACTTACAAGTATACACCTGGAAAGGTGAGCCCTCGGACCATGAGAAATGAATGAGTCAGCAGAGCAGTGTGAATGAAGTTTAACGGTCAGGGAATGCAGGGAAAATCTCCTATTAAAGTGTTTTGTTTAACTTCTAAACATTTCCTTCTCCCTGTTGTTTCAAGTACCTTAAATATTAACTCTTATGCTACTGAATCTATGACACCTTTAGCTCTAGTATTTGATTTATCTTACTCACCTCTGTCTATTTTCTCTGAAAGCCCACACTGTTACTTGGCCATTAATTACCCATTCATTCTCTCTGCCTTACAAACTCCCCATACCCTTCCTGTATAATTTTAAGGATCATCTCAAATCTCTTTGCTTTTTATATCTTTACTATTATTTTAACATCCGTCTATATTTATAATATTATTTACCACTGTCTGCACCATCAGTAACTCCTGATTTTTTTCTCCTATTTCCAAACCTCTAAAGAAACTGTGAGAATATGGCAAGAACTAAAGACCAAGGTCATCACTGAGCAGTGGTTAGGAGTTTTTTTTCATTGTCCTAACAACTTTCCCCAGTTGACCACAATACCCATTATGACAGAACAACGTGAAACTGCACACATTCAAACGAACATGATAACATCTGAAATGTGTGCACATTCCTTGGCAGGCTTGTACTCTGCACAGTTCAGAATATAAGTTCTGCAATCCTGGACCTTTCTCACTTACAGTCTTTGGAGCAGGACTCTATTAACATCCTTCTTCTTAGATGGATACCCAGAAGTCTGCTATCTTCCACTCATACATGGGTGACTCATTAACAGCCATATTGCTCATTCAACCTCATTTGCCTGGCCTACACTTAAAAATCTCTTCAGTGCTAAGATGCCTGCTTTTACAAATCTGTAACCATGTTTTTTTTTAAATTTCTTTCCCTCCTAGGTAGAATCATCCCATTAGCTATCCTCATCAATTCAGCTTCCTGTTTTCCCCGTCACACTTACTGAATATCTTTGGAAATCCTTCTTCAGTTCCTCCTTCACTTGTTAATAAATATTTTCCGCAGAAATCATGCATTCTAGCTGCTTACCCTGTACATGTCTCTTGCACTGCTTTTAGTTGTCCCTTCTCCCTAATTTATCAAGCTTATTCTATCCTCCCTACTCATTATCTTCCATTCCCAGGTTCTCTTCTCTTTCCATTCTTACATTTCCTGTTTTCTTTTTTCCTGAATACAATTTCTGGAAAGCTCCCTTTTTCTACATTTCTTACTTCTGCAGTTCAGTTTTATATAGTGTAGGTAAGTAGGAGTATACAGAAAAATTAATGTTCGAATAAAAAGTGCTGATTGCAAAAATGTGCAAGACTGTGTTACAGCAGTTTAGTATGTGCAAATGTTACCATTACAGCAAGAGTTAGGTAAGGGAATAGATTTAGGGTTGTGCATATTTTGTGTTGTATGTGTTCCTTGCCCTTTTGTGTTGTGTAGCAGTACTGTCAGAGAAAGGGGGTTTAGTAATGTAATAAGCAGGGTTAGGGTTAACACTCATGAGTAATGCAGATGGGGGGGGGCTTCATCCTAATGGAGTGTGCCATCTCATCTAGTTAGTTTGCATTGATGAAGTTTAGGAAGCACTGGTCATATTTATTTGCAGTGTATAGATGGTAACTAAAATCTCCAAGAATAATAATGCCCGCTTCAAAAGTGAGAGGCTCAAGCTTGTTAAGCTCTACCAACCTGCCTAGTTCTGTTGCAAGTCTGAAATACGATTTAGTGTTGATGTGTCCATGATAATGGTTGGTAGCATACCGATGAATAAATTCACCTTTTCTCTTAAGATTGCCTCTTCTAAACTCCTCAGGAATGGCTGAAGGTACTCCTTTTTCATTCCAGTTAACAGCCATTTGATTCATATTTTCAGGCATTTTCTTTATATTTTTCCTCTTGGTTTATGACTGTCTAGAAAACAGGCAGTGATTGAATCTAGGCTCAGGCCAGTGTCCTCAACCAAGACCAAATTAAGAAATGCGATAGAGAAAGAAGGACAACTTTTTCATGCTACATGATGAAGATGGCATAAACATCATATTGCTTTGCTGAATGAAGGCTGGTTCATATATAAAAAACTTGCCAGATCAAACAGAAGCTCTCAACACAAAGCTACCTCAGTAGCTTAGGGAAATGAAAGGAATATAACAGCAAAGGGAAAGATAAAGGGCAGGAGGCTAAACAGATCTCACATTCTGAAATCAGGAAAAATCAATGGCCACCATGCAGTTACGGAATGCCTATGTACAATATTACAATAAGGCTTACTAGTTGCGGTTCTCAAAGACATGTTTAAAGTTCTGAAAGAAGGTCCCTTAAGGGTGTCTGACATGTCTTTTAAGGCATCACTAAACCTAATGACACAAACCATTCTGACATATGGCCCTACAAGGATGAATCATGAAGTCTGAAGAACATTTGTATATCATTTAATGCATGCATAGAGATGAAAGAAGGTACGTTTATTTTAAGTATTAAAGGTAAAAGTAAAACTATGTTTTCATAGCTCATTTATGTGATTAATTCTGCAGAAACAAATAATTAAAATTTTTGCTTACTTTTTCAATTATTGCATTCCTTTAACTAAATAATAACTAAATAATAGCTGACATTTGCAGTTAACTGCTCATTGAAGGGAAATAGCTATTTTAAAGAGCTGTCCTGTTATGTTATTTACTGTTGTATTGTTTTTCCTCTTGTAACTTTTCTTTCTTCCTTTCTTTTTTTTCCTTTCTTTTTTCCTTCCTTCTATATTGTTAATTTCATAACATCTTTTTTTTTTTGTCACAAAGAAAACTTTGTACTTCTTAATATATCTATAATGGTCAATAACTAATAATCTGAAGCAACAGCCACATAAGTGTAATTTCTGTCACATCTATTTTTTATAATATTTGATGTCAACAGTATTTTTTTCTTAAACACTCTATGAGTATTATAAAATCATTACTATAAGTCCTGCTTCATGAGCAGATCCTCCTTTGTGGGTATGATGGATTAGTGACAACTGTAATTTTGGATTACATTTAGATATCTTTCATGGCTTAGATTTAAATAACTAATCTATTTCACAGCTTACAACTTTACAAATAAATTGAAGAAGTGGTAACTAGTATAGTGTGCAGTGCTGGTCTCCAAATCCAAATAGGAATCCAAACAAAGATTGAGCAAACACATTTTTATTTACAAAATCAGATTAAGCACTTTCATCTTTACAAGTCAAAGACATCATCAAAAAAGGTTAAAACAAGCCTGAAAGACAGTTAAATACTATTTTCAAACCAAACATAACTTGCTAATCTGAAGAAAATTTATATAAAGATATTGTGCAGAATAGGAAACCTTTTTATAGATGTATAAGAAGTGAAAGAATTAAAGACACACAAATTGATAAACTGTGTGCAGATTCTAAAATTTATTCTCAGACACAGTAGATTGTAGATATATTTACAAAATCTTATGCAAAACAGTTTGACTCCACAAAGGGGTGATAAGTTGTCTTAGTGACATCCAGGTAACCTCAGATACTGGAATCAAATTAGATTATATTGTAAAAGAAATGTGCAAATTGGATCCAAACAAAGCACAGGGAGGAGATGGAATTAATAATAAAGACCTGGGAGCACTTCAACAAGACCTTACAGTGCCATTATATTTATTATTTACTAGGTCATATAAGTCATATAAATATGGAGAGATTCCTCAAGATTGAAGACATGCCCTTATTAAACCTGTGTTTAAGAGAAAGGGGAGTAGGACAAATCCAGAGTCATGTAGACCTTTAAGTCTACTTTCATGTTGTGGAAAAATAATGGAGAAGGTAATACTGGATAACTTAATGTCAGAATTAGATAGGTTGGAACTTGAAACGATGTATCAGTAAGCATATGTTGAAAATAAATCTATTACTGCCTGTAACATTCTATTTATTTGTTTTGCATTTGTTTACTGGGATAGTCCACGGGCCGTTATGAGCCCATTTTCAGTGAAGGTCACGGGAGAAACGCTCCACAATAACATAATCAGGGGTGTAATCATAAAAAAATCAGTAAAATTTCAAGAGCATATACAACAAAGGTAACATATTTAGGGTCTATATTACAACCGCGAAAGTCCTATTCAGTGAATGCAGAATCATCGACACATATTACCTGAACCGTGAATACACCGAACGCCCTAAACTGCAAAATTCAAAATCTCGAACCATCATAGTCGTCCAACCCCACCGCGCACTACATACTACCTACCCAAACAAAATAAATAAACCACATACATACACTAACCAAAACCCTACTTCTAACCCTACAATAAACCTTACATACATTACTATCTATGCACTTACCTTAACCCGCACCCTAACCCTAAGGTCCGTAACTATCGCACACTTACCTTACAGAGCTATACCCAAACAAAATAAATAACCCACACACATGCACTTAACAAAACCCTACTTCTAACCCTACACTAAACCATACATACATTACTATCTATGCACTTACCTTAACCCGCACCCTAACCCTAAGGTCCATAACTATTGCACACTTACCTTACGGAGCTATACCGCCGAAGGGCCAGCCATGATGATTCGACATTTCGGATTTCACACTTCAGGACAATCTGTGTTTTTGCGGTTTGACGTATACCTGTCAACGTTTCCGTATTTGGGTAAATGGACCTTCGCGATTTCAATAGGGAACCACATATTTGACAACTGGTTGATTTACTTGTAAAGTAACAAATTGACAAAAATAAAGGACAACAAAGGTAAATTGACTGACATTACATAGATGTCTTTAACATTAGAAAAGTGAGGCTTATGCCTGGCTTAATACAAGGTACAAATTAAAAATTGGGATCAGCAAAAGCAAATGCAGTTAGGTTTTGCAAAAAGGAAAAAAGGAGCAGGTGCAGTTACAGATAGAAGATGGGTACTGTTTTAGAAAAGTTTTGTAAAAAGCAAGATTTTGGTTAGTCCTGATAGTTAATGGTAGGGTATTCCAATTTTTGGCTACAGAACAAAAGTATAGAAGCTGGCCTGCTGGTTTGGTTTTTGTACCAGCAAAAGGTGCTGATTTGATTTTCTGATCTGAGAGGCCTCCTAGGATGGCAGTAACTAAATATTGAGCTAAGAGCAGGACAGTCTAATGACTTATAGATTATTTTGTGTGCAATAGTTAGTCGCAGGTAGTACAGGTAGTGAGGTAGTTCTAGCCAGTTTAGAGAGCAGAGAGCAGTACAGTGACGGGTAGAGTGTTTGGCGCTAGTGGCAAATTCGGTGATTTTGTTATAACATGTCTCAAGTTTAGTTTATAGGGAGGATTGGAGATAAGTAAGTAGAGGAGCCCCATATAAGAGAGAGGGCAGTAGGTATGTGGAAGCAAGGACTTGTTTTCTGGAGGAGCTTAGGAAGATTTTGTGCCTATATTGGATTCCTAGCTTTTGGTGAGTTTTGCCAATGGTATAATGTATGTGTAAGTCAAATTTTATGTGTTTATTTGTATTTGCTCCTAATAGTTTTGTATGGGCAACAATCTCTATTGCTGTGTTGTTTTGAGAAAGTATAGTGAATTGGGATTTGATTATGGGGTTTGCTTCTTAGGAATAAATAACATGATTCTGGTTTTGTGTGGGTTAAGGGATAGGTGATTGTTAGACGTCCAGGTCTCAGTACCTGTAAAGGCCAAATGAGTTATTAAAATTGAGATAATTTTAATAACATGATATTCTGTAACAATATAATAACAGCTATGAATTGAAACATTGTACTGTGATGTAATTTATATAGATTTAAATTTAGCATTTGACAGGGTCATACACAAAACACTGATCAATACATTAGAACAACTGGGTATCAATGTACTCTTAATAAGAGGGATAGCATGGCTTACAAATAGGACAGGGCAAGTATAATACAGCAACTGGACAGGTGAAATTCATGGTTACAGTCAGGATGTCCCGCAGGGCTCTGTCCTAGGCCGTTACTTGTTTAGCTTGTATCTTTCTGACCTAACTTTTTCATCTGAGGTGTTCTATAGTCTATATGCAGATGACCTGCTATTGGGTAAATGGAGTACATGTGTTACAGATAAGGTATGTCTGCAAAAGCACTTGACTAAATTGACCATTTGGGCACAGGAGAATAATATGCTGATAAATACATCAAAAACTATGTATATGAGATTTGGGAGACATAAATTGAAAAGTGAATATTTAATACAGCACACAGTGATTGAAACTGTAGACTCATTTAAGGGCCTGGGTATATGGGTAGATCCAGCTTTGAGTTTTTCTAATCATATAAACCAATTGGTTAATGATAGTTACAGAACTATAAAGTCAAGGAAATAATAAATGAAGTCATTGTTTGTTAGTTACATTAGACCCAAACATGAGTATGGAATAACAATATGGAAACCTTATAAGAATCAAGCATGAGTAAACTGGAAAGGGTACAGTGGAAACATACTAAGGGCATCCATGGATGTAAAATTTTAAGTTATTTTAAAAGACTAAAATATCTGAATTTGTACAGTGTCTCTTACAGGTATCTAAGAGGATATATTTTTCAGGTGTATAGGGCATTTAGAGACAACTACCTCTGGGAGTGTTTGGGGTTATCAAAAAGTAGTAGAGAATCATCAGACAGCCTATGTAGAAGATTCTGTAGGAATAAGAAGTGTACTAATTGGTTCTCTGAGAGAGAAGCTGATGCATGGAACAGACTGCCAAATTACATTAAAGTAAGTACTAGTTTAGATATTTTTAAGAACAGCTTGGACACTTATTATGAGAACAAGTGTTTTGGTATTTTAGAAAGCTAGAAGGGTATTAATGCCCATGCTTAAAATATTTGTACGCATGTATGTACGTATGGATGTAAGTATGTTCCATATTTATGTAACCTTTGCTTCATCTCTCTCTCTCTCTCTCGCTCCATCTCATGTAATTTAAATAAATTAAGCTTAGTTGTTTCACTAGGCAACCTTACTATTTATGTGGTTACTCTGTATTTTATTGTATTGTATTATACTTGCAAAAATGGCAACCTTTAACATTCTGTTATATTATGTTGTACTTGTAAAAATGACAAGACATATGACATGTTTGTATTTGCTGCATTCTGTTTTGTTTCAGGTAATATGCTGGAGCTTTTCACCCAAAGACTGTACTGAAACAGGTCATTGCTCACCTGGAGTTTCCCAGAAACAAATGTCAGTAAAGAACTGATAAACAGAAATAATTAATGAGTACTATTATGCTAATGAGACATACTGTGTATGCAAATAACAAAATCAAACATGACAGAATCACTTGGAGACATATAAATCCAGTGCTAAGACCCACCGTGCCCATCTCTTCTAAACGTTGGGATTCTAATGTTACAGGTGCTTAATTCACATCATTATGCTATGAATACCAGCACAGCAGCAACCTTATCTGAGCAGCAAGTGTTCATAGGTTCATATGTTCATAGGTGTGCACTAGGTTAATGGCCCTGGAGCCTTTACAAGTTTAGCCTATAGGATTACCCTGGCATCATGCCACCCGACCTTAGTTCCCAGTGCCTCTGTCAAGTATAGCCACTGGAGTGATCTCTGGGGTGAATTTTCTATTTCCCATCCACTCATCAAGATTTCTCTTGAAGACGGCCAGTGAGGTGCTCTGCTTTACATGTATTGGAAGTCTATTCCATAGTATGGGCAGTCTCTGGGTTATGAACCTGTCCCTCCAGCATGTTCTGTTAATTGTGGTAATGAGGTTGAGATCTCTGGAGCATGTGGTGTGGAGGGATTAGGATTTCTTTAGATGTAGCATTTCTAACAGAGCTGGGTCAGACATGGCTTTGTAACTCAAGCAGAGATTGCCTCTAAGGAGGCGATATGAGACAGAGAATAGTTGGAGTTTTTTTAGTCTGTCCATATAGGACAAATTTTTAAGGCCTATGATCCTCTTTATGAGGTACTTTAGCAGCCTCTCCAGTTCTTGCAGGTGTTTAGTGAGGTACATGCCAAATGGGACATTGTACTCAATGACTGGCCTAATGAGGGAAGAGTAGAGGGAAACAATGACCTCTTTCTTCCTGGATGCAAAACCCTTAGTAATGAGATGTGTCACATAGAAGGACTTTCTGACCACAATGGCAATGTGGTGGTCAAAAGAGAAGTTGCTTTCAGCCTGTGTTCCCATATCTCTTATAACTCCTTCTGTGTTCAGTAGACTACAATCAATGTGGTAATTCATGGGAACTGGATTTTTCCCAAAGGGGATGACAACACATTTTTTGGCATTGAGCTTAAGGCTATGGTTCCGACACCAGTCGTTGGTCTCAGTGAGGCCTTTCTGTAGGATGTCAGCATCACTTGGGGAGTTAATAATAGCTCCAAACTTGTAATTGTCTGTGAACTTTGTCAGCCAGAGTCCCTTGGTGTTGGCCTGGAGTTTAGAGAAGCAGATATCAAACAGGAGAGGACCCAGGACCAAACCCTGTGGGACTCCACTCGTGATTGGTTGGCAGTCTGACTTAGAGTCAGCTACTTTCACACTGTGGGTTCTACCTGTGAGCCATTTGCAACCCACCTTGTGATATAGGGGTTGATGCCTAGCTTAGTGAGTTTTTCTATGATTCCTGAGTGGGGAATGGTATCAAAGGCCGTGGGCCAGATTAAAGGGGCCCCCGTTTAATTTTAACCAAAAAACCTTTTGCCCCCTTTAAAAAAAGGACAACAAAGGTAAATTGACTGACATTACATAGATGTTTTTAACATTAGAAAAGTGAGGCTTATGCCTGGCTTAATACAATGTACAAATTAAAAATTGGGATCAGCAAATGCAAATGCAGTTAGGTTTTGCAAAAAGGAAAAAAGGAGCAGGTGCACTTACAGATAGAAGATAGGTACTGTTTTAGAAAAGTTTTGAAAGAAGCAAGATTTTGGTTAGTCCTGATAGTTAATGGTAGGGTATTCCAATTTTTGGCTACAGAACAAGAGTATAGAAGCTGGCTTGCTGGTTTGGTTTTTGTACCAGCAAAAGGTGCTGATTTGATTTTCAGATCTGAGAGGCCTACTAGGATGGCAGTAACTAAATATTGAACTAAGAGCAGGACAGTCTAATGGCTTATAGATTATTTTGTGTGCAATAGTTAGTCACAGGTAGTACAGGTAGTGAGGTAGTTCTAGCCAGTTTAGAGAGCAGTGAGCAGTACAGTGATGGGTAGAGTGTTTGGCGCAAGTGGCAAATTCGGTGATTTTGTTATAACATGCCTCAAGTTTAGTTTATAGGGAGGATTGGAGATTAGTAAGTAGAGGAGCCCCATATAAGACAGAGGGCAGTAGGTATCTGGAAGCAAGGACTTGTTTTCTGGAGGAGCTTAGGAAGATTTTGTGCCTATATAGGATTCCTAGCTTTTGGTGAGTTTTGCCAATGGTATAATGTATGTGTAAGTCAAATTTTATGTCAAAAAAACAAGCCACCGACCACTATGCAAAGCCAAAAGAGCATGGAAACTGGATAGCAACAAAGATTTATTCAAACAGACACAACGACTACGACTGAGCGCTTTCACCATTCACTGGCATCATCAGAGTCTCATGGTGGTTACCTTTGCAGTGGGGGGTGGGGGTGGGGGGGTGGGAGGGATGTGAATTTCTAAGGTGATTAGTTTGTGGTCGGATCTAACCAGGAAGGAGTTGACTACTGGTGTAGAGCAACAGTCGCCCATGTTAGTAATGACCAGGTCAAGGATGTTGCTACCTCTAGTGGGGGTAAGAATGAGCTGGTCTAGGGCATTGGAATTAATGAATTCCAGGAAACATTGGGCAAGTGTATTGGTACATGAGTAGTTTTCCCAGTTAATGGAAGGGTAGTTGAAGTCGCCCAGTATGATAGTGTTAGGTTAGACCCTAATATTCTGCAGGGTGCTTAGGAATGTGGAGTGTGAGTCTTGGGAGATGGTTGGGGATCTATAGCAAGCTATGGCCTGGATTGTTGTCTTACCCAATGTTAGCTGCATTTGAAGTATCTCAGATGCGATATGTTGGCCTATGAATATGGTAACGCCACCGCCTTTGGAGCTTCAGTCCAAGTTCTGGGGCCGAAAGGTGTGGAATGAGTTATAGCCTGGTAGTGCAGGGGTGCTTTCTGCTGCCTTAAACCAGGTCTTTGTTATGGCACAAATTTCAATGTTCTCCATTTCAAGGAGTGCTTTGAGTGAGTGCATTTTGAGATCTAGACTTCTAGTGTTGAGCAGCATGACCCTCACATTGCATTTGTTTGTAGCTGTTATGGTGGTAATTTGGTCTTTGGAACACTGCCTAAAAAGGCACTGTAGGGGTGGCAAGAGCCTTGGCCAGTATTCGAAAGTCCAGGGGGTGACAGATGCAGACCATCTCTGGCAAAGCATTGAGGTCTGTCAATCATGTCATCCCAGGAGACAGATACTGGATCCTCTTAGAATGACACCAGAAACTTAGCCAATTGTTGAAATCAATCAGTTTCTGCTTGTACTGTGGTATCATTCTGGGTGATGGTAGGATGCTGCTCAGGGCTGGGGTCATACCCGCCTGGGCTACATAATCTGAGAGCTCGTCCATGTCTCTTTTCATGTAGTCCAGGGAGGTATGTCTCAGGTCATTCACACCCACATGTACAATGACAGAGTCATATTTGTACCTGTTGTTGAGGGACTTGACAGCATGCATTATGTGGTGGATCCTGGTGCCTGACAGGGAGCTGACTGTTACTTTCTCCTTATTCATCCTAGTGAGTAGGACATCAATCTGCCTCACTATCGCATCACCTATGTCTAGTGTGTTGGTTATGCTGTTTTGCCTTAGGAGCTTTGGTTGAGTGGAACACTGTTTAGGAGAGTTATGTGTCTCATGATTAGTGCTGTGTTGTGGTGGTTGAGTGCTTTTCTGCCTTGGAGGTCTCTGCTGTTTGGGTAGATTTTTATTGAGAGCCTCCACAAAGGTGGATTTGTGGTTTGTGTTTTTATGTGAAGGCAGTGCTGGTGTGTGTTCTGGAGGACTATGTGTTCCATGTGGTGTGGTGCAAGTGTTAACTTTCTCCTCTTGACCAGCTATTGTAGTCTTAGCTGGAGAGTTCATGGCTTCCAATTTGGCTATATAAGTGCATCTCTTGCAATTCTGAGGGTTAGGAGTTAAGAGGAGAGGGGTGTCAGTGTACATGAGGCAGTTGCTACATTGCCTTAGGATGGCCAAATTCACCAGGTTAATAGGAGAAAGCACAGGGAACTGACCTTTACACATGCCTGGAGGGGTGGGCATTAATAATAAGTACTGGAGCTGTTTCCTTGTAGAACGTTTAGTGCTGGTAGTACTTTTGTGTGCTACAATAATTGCTACAAGAAGTCTGGTAAAATGCTGACTAATAAACTATTAAAAGTGCAGGAGAAGAGAGAACTAGTAGATTTAAGGGAGCAATTGAAGAGCAGACTTTGGCACTGCTCAGAAGCTTACAAATAGTCCTGGATATGGCAAATCTGTATCTGTGCTAGACTAGTTACAGGAAAGGTGGGAAACAAGCGCAAACATGGGCTTTTAAACCAGAAAGTTGAAAAAGATGGAAAAACTGCCCAAATGGCCAATAAACTACAATTTCTGGGACAGAAACCACTCCTTTTGTGGTAAATAGGCTACCTAGTGCTTACCACTCCCACTGATAAGCTAGAAGACTTCCCTCCAACACAGAAAGGCTTGGTGGGATCAGAAGCTTACATACTGTCTTGGATACAACAAATCTGTATCTGGACTAGACTAACAGCACATAACTGCTCACAAAGTTCTCCAATCTCAAACTGGTCAGGATGGTGCTGGTAAGTTGACACACACTGGTGAAGAATGCTAATCCCCGCTTATGCAGCTCTGAACAAATAAGTCCTCCTAGACGGGACGCCTTCCCCCGGCTAGAGACTAGTTGTGGCAATCCTCAGACAAGAGCCTGCTCAGTACCAGGGCTTTCTAATGAACAATATTCTATTTCTTTCTTCTTTGAAACTGGAGTTACTGAATAGATATAAGTATTTTTTTTCTCTCATCTCATTGTGCCCACACAAGAATGAGTAGAGCAGCATAATGTTTAAATATCGACTTCATTTTCAATGTTCAATATATATACATAATATATATTTGTGACATTTAGCATTATTATTTCACCATTTATTTTTTAGCAAGGAGCATACACAAACAAGTTCTCCAATTCACGATAGGTTGGTGCTGGTGAGTTGAAGGTGACTGGTGAGAAGAATGGTGAATCCGCTATGCAGCTCTGGAATAAATATAGTCCTCCTAGAGGACCCAAAGCCTGGCCCTAGCTTCTAGAGAGACTAGAGAATTGTTGTGGCAGAGCCTGCAAGAGCCTGCTCAGTGCAGGGCTTAATGAACAATATTCTATTTTGAAATATTTTTGAGTGAAAGCAGTTAATAGATGTGTTTATTCATTTGCCAGATTAGAAATGGTAGAGCATATAATGTTTAAATGTTTAAATCATTGGTATCATTAATGTTATATAATATATATATATTTCAATGTTTTAACGACATTTATTTCACCATTTTATTTTAGCATATGTTGTCATAACTGAATGGGTGTATAACTAGGAAGAGGAAATGACAATTGCTTTGTGATCAGGAAATGAGGTCGAATTTGAATTTGAAATTACCTTTATAACATAGGCTGTATAGAACCATTTGTCTGAAGAAGTCTTTGTATGGTATAACCTTTGAACAAGAAAGGACTTATTTATTCCAGAGCTGCATAGCGGGATTTACCATTCTTCACCAGTGTGTGTCAATTTACCAGCACCATCCTGAATTGGAGAACTTTGTGAGTCTGGACTAGACTAGTTACAGGAAAGGTGGGAAAAGCGCAAATGTGGGCTTTTAAACCAGAACGTTGAAAGAGATGGAAAAACTGACCAAACGGCCAATTTAGTACAATTTTTGGGCCAGAAACCACTCCTCTTGTGGTAGATAGGTTACCTAGTGCTTACCACTCCCACTGATAAGCTATAAGGCTTCCCTCCCACAGAGAAAGGCTTGGGGTGCTCAAAAGCTTACAAACAGTCCTGGATACAGCAACTCTGTATCTGGACTAGACTAGTTACAGGAAAGGCAAAACCAAGCTTAGAATTTAGAATTTTTTTTTTACAAAAAAGCAGCTAAAACAGCACTAAAACAATTCAAGTGCAGTGTAAGCTAGCAATGCCAGCAAGACTGTATCTGAGTCACAGATGTGTCCACCAGTGGATAACATATCATCTCCATGAGCAGAACACTGCCAACCACTTCCATGTAGACAACACCATACAGAAGTAAATGTGCCCCCCCCCCCCCACACACACATGCAGATGCACTAATGCTTGCTACATGATTTCTATAGGGACCTTTCAGTATTCTATAGGGCATACATTAGGTGTTTTGCAGGCACCAGCCTCAGGGATCCTGCACCAGTTCCTTAACAAGATGCTGCAGCATATAGAGGAGTATATATAGTTTATACAGACAGCAGAGGCAAGAACCAGCCTTATGCAGGCATCTTACAACATAGTCTATTTTGCTGAAGTCTTGTACCCACACTGCTATCAAGGTCTCGACTTTTCCACTTCAACTGCCAGTCTTTGTGAAATGCACAGGACATGATAGATACTATCTCTGTATGTCAGCCAGGCAGCTTCCCTGATTCCGCCATCTGGTGCAAATGTGAGCTAGACCACCATTTCATGTGTAGTGAATTCCCACATGGTCATCTGGTTGGTTGTTGTATACATTGCCAGGTACATAGGCTAGGATATGTGATTCCAATTTAAGTATGCAGTAGGGTGCTTATAATGGTCTTCACTGTTGTGTGTTGCAGGCATACTGCTCTACTTTTACCCAAGAGTTGTGAGCAAAGCAAAAATAATTAGGAGAACCACACCAGATTTAGGACATTTCTTTTTAAATGTTGGTGCTACTAACTTAGAACTTCTTAAAATAATTTACCATTTAAGAACTTTTGCAACAGTCTGATAGGAAATTAGGGAGACCTCCAAAATCTGTTCAGTTGAGATGTATGGTTGTAGTTGATGTTGGATATACCTTACAAGTGTGAACGATGACATGATGACCCTCTCCTAAATTCCCCATACCATAGCTGAGATTATGTATAACATAGCCCATATGCACACAAGAAACATTGGTGAACATTTATGTCTTCTGAAAGGATGTTTCTACAGTTTGAGTACATCTCTGCACTGCAGTACTTACCTGGTACCTATAGTTAATTAATCATGGTGTGTGTCATATTACACAATGTGGTAGTACAGAAGAAGCTACAAATCAAGAACACTGCAATATTTCCAGGGACAATCTTTAAACAGCAGAAGACAAATCTGATACAGAATCATTGGGGTAACTGGTTGCAGGCGTACCCCACTCATGGCAGATGTAGATCCATATTTTGCAATGCTGATAAAGAAGTAGCATCTGGTCCATAACTATGAGCCATGTTATAGAAAACATAGAATAAAACTCATGTGTGCATCAACACACCACAACTATGCATTATAGTGCACTGACTGGCCATGCTGCACATAGAACATTACCTTAATCACACAGGCCAGATGGTTGAGTAGGAAACAATCATTATCATTTGAAATGATGAAGTGGAGCAAAGTGGAAAATGCCAGTAATGTCGTAAGATGAGTAAGGATCAGGTGAAGTGGATGAGATAGCAGGTTGGAGCAGGTAAGGATTACACCATCCAGTGACGGGGTAGAATTTCCTTGTAGTGAGAATTGTCCAGGTGTACCATGTGGCTCAGCAATTTCAGGATTAGAAATATTCTGAATGAGGGATGGCATAGAACTTTGGGAAAATGCATGGGAATCCTAATGCTGTTCCCCATGCTGGGAGCCAATATATGGATGGCATCCATAACCTTGAGACTAGCCATAATTAGGTGTGGCACTCAGACAACTATCAGGGTTTAGGGATGATGTAGAACTGCATGAAATAGAATGTCTAGCCTGGAATGGAATCCCAGAAAAGGAGCGAAATGACTGTCATTAGCCATGGCTGTCAGATTAGATACATCCAGGTGTAAAGGGTGCCACGGACAGGGGATACAATGATGCAATCCATAGAATATTGCATGACATCTGGGTAAGCCTGGTCTGTGACTGTCCCCCTCAAATCTGTAGCCTTGGAAGGTTATGGCCAGGATGACTTACAGAGGAGCAAAAGAGGGCATTTGACATATGCGTCATGGAAGCACCAGAAGATGCCACTTTAGCTACCGGTGACCTCTGCATGCATGTTTGCACCATTTCCCTACATGCCAAATCAGTCTGGATGTGCTGCAGATCATCATGCAGTCCACCCAGCAGGCCATGCAGCATAGCAAAATCTCTGCCATGGTGTGCGCAGTGGTTGTCTGGCCCTAGATTACTGACCTGTTCTACTGATCCAGATGTAGTACCCAAGTCAGGGAAAGACACAGAGTAATGTGGCATTGGCCACCAGCAGTCATTTCCCCTATGGTGGGTGTAGGCACATCAGCGGCACTGTGGCCGATAGATGCCATCCATAGTGGTAACTCCTGTGTAGTCTGGGTTGGGATGACATTGACAGGACATTCAGTGTTAAACACAGGTAATGTCAGATGTTTGGCCTGCCCATCCCTTTTCACCTTATATGAGGGAGATGTGCGCATGCCCTCCAGTGTTAGTATTGCTGACAGTGCAACTGTGTCATCTGACTATGTCTTGTGCACATTGCCATCATCATCAATCACAGGTGACCTACTGGCTGCAGGTATGTGCCACCCTGTTGTGCTGGACCATCCACCAGTGGAACTTGTGAAAGCATACAAGTACCACACCTGTGCCAATCCTTAAATATATGCCTCTTTCCCCAAGCCCATGGAACACCCAATGATATACATATAATATGTAAATAGCATGCATGGGCACATACATACCATATGGCACCAGGTTTCACAAATGCAACCCTGACATACCTGGAGAACAGATATGCCAAAGTGTACTACTGAATAACTCCTTCTTATGTGCTAGTCAGTGTACAGTTTGAACTATATCTGTTATTACTAACCTGGTGCATCCACTAAGACACCTTAGCAGTTGTCTCCAGTTCAGATTCCATATCTTTGCAAATGCTAAGTACAGGATTTCCCTCATCTGTCCCAGTCAGGGTTATCAGGAAATCTTCCACTTCTGTAATCGGTATCAATTTTGGTGGTCTACCTCCTGTGGTGTGAACTTGTCTCTGGTGATGTTTTGTGCCTTGGTCTTGACATGTGGTATCATATCTTTGACCCTGAAATGTGTTTGTACTAATGTCTTGTCATAGCTACTCGCTGTATTAATGTCCTGCACTCCTTCGTGCCACACCTAATCCCAGAAAGACGTTTGATTTTACCTTTTCCCAGGATGGAAGTGCCCTGAGTATATAAGGCCTGTATTATTACCCCTGTCTCCTGGGTCTTGAAAATTTCCAACTATGGCTACTCTCTTGGGCCCATGACAAAACATGTGCAGCCATAGGTTTCACATGTCCGTGTGTGTGTGTGTGTGTGTGTGTGTGTGTGTGTGTGTGTGTGTGTGTGTGTGTGTGTGTGTGTGTGTGTATGTGTCTAGACAACTGTTCTAGGCTGACCAGTGTGCCTCACTACAGCCCTTCCAACATTTTGTGGCCATATGTTTATCACCTCTTGCATTGTGACTGTTCCCACCTTATCCCAAACCAATAGAAGCAATGGACATGCTATCACTGTCCACCTTCTTGAAGAACTGTGCTGATGGCCAATAGTGCTGTGCACATCCTGTGCCTCTCCCTTCCCTCTCTATGCATATCAATGCCTTATCCTATTCTTTCTATTGTTGCATGCCTGCAGTCTGTGTGCATAGACTACAGTATTAACCCTTCCTGTGGGGCATTTATCTGTCATGCTCTTGTGCTGTGTGGCCTATAAGAGTGCATCACTCTCCAAGACAGAAATTCACCTTTCACGGCCTTGTGCTAAGTTGCCTCACCCAGTTTAATGTTTCCTATCTGTCCCTGTTGCTGTCATGCACCATGGGTGCTCAGTGTAATGCAGAGGTACGTTACCAGGCATTCTGTCTTCTTCCACATTTTAAAGTATTCTTCACTGAAATGCTGCTTCTGACTAGCTTACCTTAATCCATCCATCCACAAATCCTTTTCCCCATTTTTGCACATGGAATTAGAATGTCACTTCAACAGCCACAATCATCTAGAACCAATGTTCACACTATGGGGTACTTGCCCTGTTGTGGTTCTTTTTCCATACCACTCGTACTTATGCACACTCACACCTGCATCCAGTTTAGAGAGTCCAGTCCAACAACTGCATGTATTTGAATATGGGAGAAAAACAGAGCACCCAGAGAAAACTCACATGAAGACAGGGAGGAAATACAGACTCTGCACAGAAGGCACCCCAGATGGGAATTGAAACAAAGAACCTGTTGTGGTGAGGTGACAGCACTATCTGTTGCACCATTGTGCTTGTCTTAATATTGCTTCCAAAGTATAGTAAAAGTGTACTTCATCATGGTAAAACAAGCTTTATAGCAGGGTAATTTTAATAATTAAGTAACATGGTATAATTTCACTGAACCACTGTCATCATGCTAATTGCCCTCGCAGTACCATGCTCGTCATTGTGTGTTCCTGGGCTAAGAGGAAATGTGTACACTATTTTGGTGCATGGAGACTGTGAAGCCTGGAATACTTCTCAGTGATAGTGATACTTTAGCTAGTGTGCTATTGTTGGCTTAAGATGCACTTCACCTGATGTCTAAACAACATGCAGCTGTGTACATCTGGTTACCATTGCATTCTTCATGATGACCAATAGTGAAGACATGGCCTGTTCAGCAAGACTCCTGCCTGATGTATCCAGGAAACAAAGAAATATTTATATATGCTGCACAGAGACTATCAGGATCACCTGCTGGGTCATCATGACAGCCTACTGTGGAAGCTAGATGCCAGGTACCAGTTTGCAGAAGTTATAAAGAGTGCTAGTAGGAATTGTATATTTGACTTTTTTTTCTATTGGCTAGATCTTTTTGCTTGCTTGCTTTCTTTCTTTTAATATGGTCACAGTGTACTGAAATGTTCTTTTTTTTTCTTTTACAGCAGCTAGAGAGAGAGAGAGAAGTTAACAGTGATGTGTATCTCAGGAGGATCCAGTGGTGGGACATGTATATTAAGCCCAAGGCTTTATAATACTATTGCAACTCTGTTTGTAACAAATGTGTACTAATGTGTACTAATGTGTTTTTTTTCATTCTGTCTCTGTGTTTTTTGTTTTTTTTTCCTTCAGCATATTCAGCTGTGATGCAGGTTGGGGAACAGCAGCAGACACCTGGGTCCCTGCTAGCTTGTTGGCTGATGTTTCTGCCAGTTGATGAAAGGTGGATGCTGAGGCCACCAAAAGCTCTTGTTGGTCACCTTTGGCATGGTGGCCTTCATCCCCTTACCAAGAAGCAGCTCAGGTGACACCAGCCTCTGTAGCCATCTCTCAAGGCATTGGAGCAAATGCTTCACTCATGTGAGTGATTTGTAGGAGTGCCCATTGGATAGCCAGTATTAGATGTAGTGGCTGGTTTCATATGAGGTGCACCAATAGTTGACATGAGAATTGGGGCAATGGAGTATCTCCTGATGTGGCTGATAGATTTGCATAACTGGCCATCACTGACTGAGGGGAAAGCCTGTCCATGACATAAAACATGGAAGTGGCTGAGCTTTCCTTTCAGCTGATCAGACAAGCCCCATGTACCCCATACTATTCCCTCATCCTGGTGTCCCCCTCCTTTATGCTTCATTCTCTATATCCTTTTAGTGGTCCAAACCTCCAATTACCAATTGTCCTCCATCTTTATGTCAGCATTCCTCCACTGTTATCACCACCTTTTGTATCTCCACTGTCCCTGTCTGTCTACACCTGTATTTTTTGTTTGTGTGTTTGTTTGTTTTCCAGTGCTGCCTTTCCTGCTCCTTCTATCCTTCCCACACAAGGTGCTTGTTACCTTCCCTATCTACTCTTCTAGCTCTAAATTGAGCACCTGCGCTCCCAATGCCCTTATTCCTTCCCCAACCTATTTTTTCCTTAACATCTCCCTTGTGTGTCTTCCTCTGATTACAGTTAGTAGCTCCTTTACTTCCTAGTTATATTATGAGCTGAAGTACCATTTTGCTGTGCTGGCCCTTTGTGGCCTGCTTCCAGTGCCTGAGCTGTAACTATGATGCACTTCATTGCATGCCACCTTTCATTTACAATCAGTTTGCTCATATTTCTCATAGCACAGCCACATTTCTACTATTCAGTAGCAAAACTGACGTTGTTAATCTGGTTTCTCTAATGTATTATACATCCTTTATATTTTGAAATGCTGGCACTATGCCAGACTTCTACGTACATTTGTAGATAGATGTAATATTTGGGGGATATGCAATACAACAGCACAGTGTTAAGTATCAAATATGCAATATGCTTATGAATATGCCTTGTGTTAATTTTCTATTAACAATAATACAATTGCATTATCCTTAATGTTTAACAAAAATCATCTGCGTAACATCACCATTTTTGCTGCAGCACTCCCAACTTTAAAAATTCATCTGAAACATCTTTTGTCATTTTCTCACTCTGAATACCATATATATTTTAATGCACAGCAAAATATTTTTTCCCGGAATAAAAGTGTACAACATAATTACAAGTACGGTACATTAGACAAATGTTTTAAAGCAATTAAAACATTCCAGGAAGAACAAAATCTATATTAAATGAATGTCTCAGAGCCGTGACATACTTTAAATGAAATGTATTACAGCTTCACATTTAAAATGCTGCTTTCATTGGAAACCTTGGGCAGGAGTCATTAACAGCTACACTAAGTGAAAGTTTAAGCAGGACAGCATGTCAACCATTCGATAGCCTGCTATTTGATATGCATTAAACAAGTCCAAGGTAAATGGCAGACTATGCTAATGATAGCATAAATAGCCAAATTACATGATAATTAACTGATCCAACATGGTGGAGCTGTTCATCAAGCTATAAAGCAATTGTGTACACTCAGGATAGACATTTGCCCTTAAATCCAAAACTTTTTGATTACAACCATGATAGCAATGAGAAAAGAAAGAATGTTAGTAGTTGCTGCTGCAATCATTAACCAGTATGTGCAATGGGCTTTAATTCAAGGTGCTGCTGCTGTTAGACCTAGGGCAAGAAGGAGGGTGTTTAGAACCAGTTTGACTTATCTTGGACTACATGACAGAAATTGTAGAGTAATACTGAGTGAATAGGGAACACCAGAGGAAATATGCAACCTCTGCTGCCCTCACGTGAAGCCCCAGGGAAATCATGGAGAACCCATCCCAGTGGAAACAAAGGTATGTGTAGAATTATGTATATTAGCTACAGGTACTTTACAGATACTAGGGGTGTCACGGGCCTCAAGTTCCAAAACATTTCATCACTTTCTATATACAATGCTGCAACATGAAAGGGAGCATATCTATCTCCCATGAACCCACAAGAGACAGCAAGAACCATGCAAGAATCTTATGCAATAATACACTTCCCTGAAGTTGTGGGGGCTATAGATTGCACACACATAGAAATAAAAGCCCAACCCAGTGAACATTAGCAGAAAAGGATACCACTCTATAAACTGTCAGGTTGCCTATAATGCCTGAGGGATCATTTACAATGTTTGTGCAGGTTACTCAGGCAGTTTTTGCAACTCATACATATGGCACACTTGCAAGTTATATGCAAAATGTGCTAGGGATTACTTTCCACAAGGGCATCTAGTGGGGAATGCAGATTATTCCCTTGAACCATGGCTCATGACACCCATGAAAAACCTACACAACTCCACAAAGTAACAAAACAATGATGCTCATACTCAAACTAGAAATATCATAGAAAGTGTATCTGGTTTGCTCAAATCCATCTTCTGATGTCTAGACACCTCAGGAGATGCCCTGCAGTATGATCCAGCCGCCTCCACTGAAATACATACAGTCTTTTCCATGTTGCCCAATATTATTCACAAGAGACAGCTTCAAAAAGAGCAACCAGGGGTAGGACCACATTTCCCAGTACCACACACAGGGCCAATAGCTCCAGCAGATACAGATGAGGAGACTGAGGGAGAACCACCAGCCGCGGATGGTGCTGGCAGACTTAGGCATACACAATATGCCATGGTTCTGGCTAAAAGGCAAAGGAAAGCACACATACTGAATACCTAAAAGAAAGAATAACAGCCTTAGCATAAACAAATATTAAAAATGATGCCTGAATAAAATGTGCAACCTTTACTTAACATGTAATGGTTGTATTTGGTTAGCATCAGACACAGGCAACCAGCCAAGGAGACTTCTTACATCTGCATTATTACCAAGGTAAGTCTGCAACCTGTATAGAAGAAACAATACAGTTCTATAAATGATTATTGTGTTATCAAATTCTCATATGTCCCTAAGGTGATACATGTCCCTTGTGTACAGTAATTTCAGTAAAAGCTTATGACTGATGTTTGCTATACACAGCTATGGATTTTGCCCACTAGTGTGCATCAAGCCTTTTAGATGCCCACTGTATATAAACTAGTGAGAAGGTCAAGGATAGTATAATTTGGACAAGTATAACAGTAAGCAAGACAAACATCTAGTTTGACTGAAAGAGTAGCAAAAGTAACACAAATACTAAGGTCAACAACTACAGAAGCAGTCATGCACAACTGATTATGAACTATGATTAAAAGCATTTATTCTGCAATACATTTTCATCTAAAACAGTCCAGAGTAAGCAAGCATTAGCTATCCACTCTGTGCATCAAACATATATGCAACCAGAAGTCAGAAACAAATGTGCAAAGGGAAGTGCACGGTCATTGTCACTTGCACAGGATGGTAGGAGGTGGGAGGGGAGAGTAGGGCAAGCCTGACACTAAAGAAGTGACGGCATGCAATCAAAAAAATTACTCCTGAAGTATCCAATTTGCAGGGCCAGTAGCAGGATATGTTTAGCAGTCAATAGTACTGCTTAGATAATTAGAGTGTTTGTGTGAGGTGGTGTGGGCAGGTTTTTGTTGAATGTGTGAGTGTCTGTATGAACACAATCAAGCACTATGCTAGCACTACATCTTGGCATCTTGGATAGGTGTGATCCATGCATGGTAGACTAGTCTCTTTAGTGTGGTCAGCCCCAACCACAGCTACATCTGCAAGGAGTTGCACTGCTAGTTACATGGCCTTGGTGTCCACAACCAGACATCCAGAGCCATGACCATGTGTCCTATCAAGCCTGGATGTGAACATCACAATCACTGCCTGATCAGTGGAAATAGTCCTACTACAGGAATGGGATCTTGCATAGTCACATTGTCTAACACCGGACAATGTAGCATCTCTATGGCTTCTCCCAGCAGATTTTCCATTACAGACACTGCCCTATCCAGTGTGTCATTCAACCTGTCCAAGGAGTCACCCACATGGTCCAGGCAGTCCTGCATATCAGAATGCACAGTTTTTAGTACTCTCACTATCTCTTCTGATGCCTTTCTGGAATGTGCCTTTGCCTCCATGATGGCCCTACACATACATTTTGTGGCAACTACTGATACACCAATTTCAGGATCAGGGTAACCACACTACCCTGATCAATTTGTCATCCTCAACCTGTCCTATGTCTAAAGCCGCTGTGTCATAGGTATGATACCCTGATCAACTTTGTCACCCTCAACCTGTCCTATGTTTGATGTCTCTGTGTCATAGGTATGCATAGGCTTGCTGACTGTGTCTGAAATAGGCACAGGAGATTTTGGAGATACAAAACCAATGTCAGACTGACCGTCTGCAGCCCCAGACTGTGCCGTTTCATATTTATTTAAACAGCATACCTGACAGTTCTCTAGTAGACACACTTGAGCTGTCTTCCACATCAGCCCCAACACCATGGATTCTGAGTGAACCCTGGGCTGAGCCATCTGGATCACTTACAGCGAACAGGACCTCCTCTGTTTCAGTCAGTGGTGGGTCAGTAGGAAGACAACTCCCAATAGCCATACATTCACAGGCAATTGCAGCTGCATTTCATCTGGTCACTGTAATTGTATCATTGACCCTATGTCTTATTTTGTAATATGTATGTCTGTGGCCTCCCACTGCATTAACATCAATCATCACTTGCTGCCAGATATAGTTACGGGAGGAATTTTCACCCCTGTCTCTCTCTAATAATGACCCATGGCAATGTAGGACCTGAATGATCACATCATTCTCAGTGATCGAGCATGGCAGTTTACAAGGTGCATATGTCTTGGGCACCATAGCCTAGTATGAGAGGAAACATAATAAGAAAGAAGTTCAAATATGAAATAATAAGAAAGAAGTACAAAAACAAAAGATGGTTTAACACAACACACAAAATATATATGAATGTATTCATCCATTGTACACATACATAAAAAAGTAAGGCAAAACAAACTTCATATCAGGACTAACACTTCAGTTGCTGTGTAGTACATGGCAGCATTTAAAAATAATGAACACCTATCAAGGAAAAAATAGTTAAAATGTTTTGGTCAGATATGCACTTTCATAGAGGTCAGCCATTCAGAGCCTTAGAAAAATTGTCACTGCTACCAGTGCAATGCAACAGTCTTCTAAAAAAGTGGTCAACTTTCGAGATTGAAATGTCCATTAAACTGTCATTGTTATGTAGAAAAATGCTGCATGGTCAAGAAATAACAGTGGTATACATATCCATGCCAACAGCTAGTGATATTAAAGCAGACAGTAAAGCAATATCCATATTGTGAAATGCAAAGCATGACTAAGGTTCAAATAAAAAAAAATGCATTCATAATAGCAACCAATATTTATAGTAAGTCAGTTCTGACAGTAGAAAAAAGTTTTCAAAGCAAGTAGAAATATCAAGTTCTCTGAATCCAAGCAGTCTCCCCTAGAATGATATGAGTACCTAAGCTACAGGATTACCTTTATATAGTGCAGCTTCAGCATTCTCAGCACTCTGAATATGCAAATGAGATGTGAACTCATTAGCATTCATAAATTGCACAAGCTGCACTAAGTGCAGGGAAATGTAAACATGGTGTAAAGACCTACACAATTTCCTGCACATGCTCTCCCTCTGCAAGGACAAGCACTGAGAAGAGTTACCTGCCAAGTGCTTGCAAGTATGAATGATTACTCTGAATGCAGTATCAATCAGGGAGTGTCAGGGACAAGGGACTTACAATAAATTTAGTGACTATCATTGACTTATTTAGGAGAGCAACATCCCTAACATTTATATGAAGTTTTTATGACAACAGTTTCTGCCTCTGAATACAATTGTGCCTGCAGTTATAAGGAAGTAGATTACTCATTGAAACATACATCAACTTCAAGGCAAAGCAACAGGCAGTCGTGTTAAGAAAGCATAGATCTGGGAATGATGTTCACAAAATAAAGAGAAGCAAAGAGGTGCCGTGTTTACAGTTTTTTAATATTGTATGAGGAAAGATTATTTTCTCTTTTACTAGTATCACAGTCATCCATACATCTAACTGCAATTTACAGAGGACAAAGGTCAGGAATTGTTTGCATTTCACCGGTAAGGTCAATTGATATTATATCACATATAGACTACAGGTAATCCCATTTTTATCTTCGCAGAATACTATGTGTGTAACAAATAGTGATAAGAATATCTACTGTGTCTTGTGAATGCCCTGGTATTCAGGGGTTCTAATCCAGAGATGACAATGTTTGTGTGAACATAATGTTTCATAAGCATATGTTCATGCTGAAACACAACAAAGTTGAGGAAATATCAGCCCTATGCATGTTAAGTACGTGTTTCATAATGTTTCCTCTATGTCAATTCATTTGTTTGTTTATTTACTTTATTTATTTGTTTGTTTGTTTATTTATTTATTTTCTCTTCATCATTTGTGTACTGTTTGGCATTGTGCTCTCTTGGACTGGCAGTGTTCCCTAGCAGGGAACTACTGTTCACTTCTTAAGGAAAAAATAAAAAAAACATCATGTAGGATGCTTTCTGTAACACAAGCAAGCCTTGTGCCATTATACGACTTTCAGCACTCTGGACAGTACTCAGTTAAGAAAATGCATTTGTTAGGTAACTGCTTTTGTAGCACAAGGTATAAATGTAGTGAATATTGAAAAAAATGATAGCTGATGCATCTTTCATATCCAGTTAACCGAGACTTTTACCTTAGATCATCTGAATACATTTTTACACAGATTCTTTTTTACATATCATTGCACTGTTATTTAAAACTAAACTTTTCTCAATATTATTAACTACATGTCAGTTGTTGTTTGTTAACTTTCACATCATTTGGCATTTTCTACAGTTCTGATAACTTGTGCTAGAAATTAAATATGTGATGTATTGAGGAGATGTGAGACAGGATGACATTCTCACTGTAATACACTTCTTGCTAGGGATACCCTATGCTTGAATTGATTTTTCTTTTCAGGTTTTTCCTCTGTCAATTTTGTTTTCATTTTTGTCTAGTTCCCTTTGCATTTGCTCTTCACTCAGCAGTGTGTGACCATGGTTTACTTCTTAAGAAAAAAAAAAGTGAAGAATTCAATTTAGCCTGCTTGCTTCTATAAAAAACAGCTTGGTGCTATTGTGCAGCTGTCAGCTGGATAGTACTTAGTGAATAAATTCCAACTCTCAGCTGGCTATCTCTGTGGCACAAGGTTGAAATTAAGTTATTTAAAAGAAAATAAGATTGGTGATACAGGGTTCAAATCCACTTAATTGATCATTTTGCATGGGGGTGTAAATACATGCTTACACAGATTTTGTTAGATCGCTAAGTTGAGTAAAACTCAACTATTCTCTGATTAACTACAAGTCTGATAATGTGTGTCACAAATTACATTTCTGATCTTGCAAGGAGATGTGAGAAATATGAATGCGCCACTTGAATGCACATCCTGTTCTGTTCATTGTTAGGTGATCCCATTGATTCATTCATTCCTCTATCAGTTTTTTTCTCTGCTTTTTTTTCTGTTATTGCCTTTTGCATTTGCTGTATACACAGCAGCATACAAACACTGATTTCCTAAGAAAAATTTGAAAACATTAATTTAGACTGCCTTCTGTAGTGCAAACAAGCCTCATGCCATTGAGCAGCCTTCAGCACACTTGATAGCACTCAGTGAGTAAATTCAACCTGTCAGGTATTTCCTCCCTATGACACAAGGTATACGTGTAGTTATCCTAAAGATTGAAGATGTGAAGTAGGGCTCAAACCCATTAGAGAGATACATTTGCAGAGGGGTTGAAAATGCTATGTGTCACAACAATTTGGTTAGGACTGTCACAGTAAATGCAACTATGTTTATTGCAAGAACTGTATCATTACTGCTTGCTATAGAAGCCCAATATAATGTGTATAAATTATGTTAAACAAAGCAATGATGATATTTATTGTCTAATGCACACACATAGGTATGGCGTGCACAAAATATTTGTTGTAATTATTGAGTTATCACATATCATACGTATGTGTTTATGATAGAATGTGTTATGAAGTATGTATGTCACGTAACCCACCATGTCAAAATCACATCATGCTAGTAGATGCATCTGAAATGTATTTACAAACAGAAGCACTACCTTTTACATGGAAATGCAGTCCCATGACTAAGTAAAGTCACAGACATGCAGGCATCTCTGAAGTATTTCTATGTTCAGTCTTAAATTATTATAACTCTAATTACCATGTCTGTAAGGAAGTTCTACTGTGGCTGTGACAGTTAATAAGTTAGTTTAATATTTTATCCTTTTTTTCTCTTGGGTTTGATTCCCAAGTAATACTAATCAATATTACCAGTGTCTAACACCCAACATGCCAATATGTGACAAGTCAACCATTTTTCCTCCAAACTATCATGATTATAACCAGAACCATAAAGTAGATTGATGTTTAACATTAGAACATGTCTAAATAGTCTGAGCATTGCACATGGCCAAATCTCACTGCCATTTTTATCACCTTCTTTGTTTTTTGATTTACTCAGTGTCAGTATGGCTGGCAAGCCATTGCTGTGCTTCCAGTTGTCCAAATCCATTTGGCAAGGCTGTGTGTCTTTGTACACAAGTTGTTACATGTGAGATATGAATTGGGAGCCAATTCAGATCTTCACTTCTCGTTTGACTGCTGCAGACATGACTGGGAATGGTAGAGATGATGTTTCATTTGGAGCACAAAGGTGGGGTGTTAAGGAGTCTAGGAACTTTGTGGCACTACTTCTGAAGTGCTACAGTCAGAAGTTACTGCAGGGAAAAATTATAAGGCTGAAGCTTTGGAATACCTTGGTCAAGGTTGTCTCTAGTGCAACTGGCATCCAACACACTGGGGATCAACATCGTCACCACTATAGTGCCATAAAGAAGTGCAAGAGGGTCCTGCTTAGCTGTTTGGAGGATGACTTTAGGACTGCAAACACCCCTTAGTTGTGTAAATATACTGACCCATAACCTATCTATGATATAGCATTAATTAGCCAGCCAGCCAATGGAGTTATTCACTGTGCTTTCATATATATATATATATATATATATATATATATATATATATATATATATATATATATATATATATATATATATATATATATATATATATATATATATATATATATATATATATATATATATATGCATATACATGCATACTACTGTACAGCTGCAGCAGAGGTTGCAGAGAACTTTGAGGTGCATCAGGAGTGACTACCTCACCTAAGAGAGCATAGGGTAAGTATGCACCTGTTCAGATTGCAAGGCACAGATGTTTACACGGTCCATCACTGCATATCATCTTGAGCAGGCATACCTTAACTTTTATATCAAGCCTAAGTTCCTACTTCAATATCTCTTGGTTATTGCATTAGGCAATGAGTACATTAGATTAATTTTGTGTGGGTTCAGTATGAAGAAACAAATATTCTGTTTTTTACAGGCTAATATTTATAAGACATTTTAACTTCAATACTGCATGGCATTAACAATTCAGTATGTGCAAATGCAGTTATTACTTTAGAAAGCAGACATCTAACATGACCCAGTGAATAAGTCACATCACACCATTGTAAGTGATTGATTTTATGACAAATTCATGCCTTCCTATCATACCTGGGTGTGGCTAAGTTGTATTAATGTATATGTCTTATTGTTTTATGTATTGAAATAATTATATAATGTGACATACGATTGAAATAATTATCTCTATTTTGTCTCCCCCAACCTTTATCTCTTCAATTTTTTCTTGTTTTGTTTCATATGTTGCTGCTGAAAACAAAATGGCCATCAGCTCAGAGAGGTAGATCAACCACCGGGGGTCAGCCCACTATACCTCCACAGGTGGCTGCAGCTGGACAACCACATGCAGCAGAGCTACCCAGCACATCTGGGTCACAACCTGTCAACATTGCCTGCATAACTCCTGCCCTATCTCCTCCACCTGTGTCAGGTAACACTGCCCCACTTGCTGGTGTAGTGGTACCCTCCAGGAGCAGTAGTTGTGGATGTAGTGATTTTGTAACCCGACAGGAGATGACAGGGCTAGTGAAGGGCATTATGGAGAGGGTCTTCAGTGCCCCAACTGGTAGGGTTGAAAAGATCCTGCATCATATTTCCAAAATGATGCCACATCTGGCACTAACCCTGGCAGCTGACACAGGAGACAGTGATGACAGTTCTTTGGGTGAGGACTAGATTTTTATTCTTCTCAAGATGAATGTCTGCGCACCTCAGAGGTCCCCTGCCTATCTCCAGTCATGGTGTCTTCCATCATCATCCTTGTCTGTCATGTATGTCCTGTATGTCTGCACCTGCTACCTAACTTACCTTACCTACCTTACTCTCTCATTCCTAAGCACCTTCCCCAACATTCCTCTATCTTCAAAAAAGAAGAAAAAATAAGCATCCTGTCCCAGAAAAATATACCCCATACATAGTTCTCCACTTCCTCTATGTGTCATTTTGATGCACTTGATTTGGTCCAATTGGCTATACATTATTTGTTGTTGTCACTGATCCACATTTATGTTGCAAAGAAGTGGATAGCTACGGTGCTCACCTACCACCCTCCTGCAAATTCCTGCATTACTTCCCCTGTGTCCTACCTTCGACATGTGACCCCCATTTTCACCACTGTCCTACAACTCCTTTTTCAGAAAACAGAATCACAAACAACATGCCTGGCCAGAAATGACCCATCTGAAAGCCTTTACTTTTTGTTCTCTGCATTTGCGTGAAGGTTGACATTACACACCAATGCTGAGTAGTGGTGAATGTGGCTGAATACTATTCATTTCAACCTCAGTAGTCCAGTAACTTTCATGCAAGTGTGCTTAAATCTGGTGCAGTATGTGAATACAGAATAAAGGCAGACTAAAGGCACTACTGTGAAGCAGTTATTGTAGCAGTTCTTAGGCTGCTGGATGAAATGAAGGAAAAGTTCTTACATATCATGTTAAAATAATTCCCTGTCTGAAGACTGATGGTTTTGCAGAGGGCCATGGGTGTGATTATAGCTGTAGGTCAAATTATTATTTAATGACATTTTATATTCTTACCATATAATTAACAGCAAACATCTTAATTTTTCTCCATTTACAACATTTCATTAACATACCATTTCAATAATGCAGCAAGAAAGTATTTGCAAATCCATTTCCTCCCCAACAGGGAGAGTTAGTAAGCCTCCCTTACCCTGCATATGTCTTAATGTTGGTTGCACTCTCCTATTCATTCCCGTTTCCTATAACAAGCACGTTATTGTACAGAGCATGACAACTTATACTGAGGAATTAAGTAAGAGCAACACACCATACAGATGGTCCTACATGCCCCCCAAAAATACTGTTGCTACTCCTCTCACCATTTGTATCTCTCTCTCTCTGTGTTCACCTCTTTTGTTTTAGTAAGTTGTCACTGTCCTTCAGTTCTGTGATTTAAAGTATGTGAAGTAGGAGTAACAGAAACATTGTCTTCACAACACACTGATGAGGTCATCCTGTCAAAAGTGCACTCCCTTCCCTCGAGAATCAGACTTTACCTGTGGTATTTGTGACTAATACTGTGCTCTGTGGATTGTGTAACTGGAAAGGTAGGAGGTTCAGTTCTCATTATGGGTGTGTGTGTGTGCCTACTGACTGGTAAGTAACACCTCAATGCCAAGTGTGCTGCACACTTTCACTGAGGAGAATATATTACACAGCTTCCACTGCACATTATCCCACTTTTAACAGAAACATACTCTCTCAAAGACACTAATGAAGTCATTGTGTCAAAAGTGCACTCTCTGCCCTTGAGAATCAGACTTTTCCTGTGGTATTTGTGACTAATACCATGTTATGTAGATTGTGTAACTAGATGGCTAGAAGGTTCAGTTCTCCCTATGTGTGTGTGCCTACTGACATGTAAGTAACACCTCAGTGCCAGAAGTTCTGCCCACTTCCACTGAGGAGAATACATTACACTTTGGACACAGCTCACACTGCACTTTATCCCACTTTTAATAGAAATATACTCTCTGCAGGACACTGATGAGGTCATTGTGTCAAAAGTGCTCTCTTTCCCCTTAAGAGTCAGGAATTTTCTGTGGCACTTGCAACTAATACTCTGCTTTGTAGATTGTGTATCCTACCATAGCTAGGAATTCTCTGGTTTGATCCTTGTCTGGGGTTCTTTCTGTGTGGAGTCTGTATGGCCTCCCTGTGGTTGTGTGGGTTTCTTCCGAGTGCTCCGATTTCCTCCCACATCCCAAAGACATGCTGCAGGTGGATTGGACACTCTAAATTGGCCCTAGGCATGAGTGTGTGTGTGTGTGTGTGTGTGTGTGTGTGTGTGTGTGTGTGTGTGTGTGTGTGTGTGTGTGTGTGTGTGTGTGTGTGTGCGCGTGTGTGTGTGTATGTGTGTGTGGTGTGTGTGCCTGCTATGGAAGGTTGGGCACCGGGCTGGCAACTCGACACCATAAAACTCCACTGCCAATCATGAGCGGACAGGTGATCTGCTGTGACGACCCCTAACCGGGAAAAGCTGAAAGAAGAAGAAGATCAAATAGCTCACATGAGTTACTCTGTGGCACTGGCTGTTTATGCAGTGGTCTCCAGACTGCATAAGTATAGAGAGAGGTTTGAATCCATCAATGACTGACTGCTGTTTTGGGTATTTGTCTGGCAGGCTATAAGGAGAAGGTTTCCAGTGCATGTAGCTGTGTAGTGTTACTGTGCCTTTTAACCACCTTCATACATTTTTAGAAGAACTTCAATGCATGAAAAAATAGTAATGTCATCCATTCATATGTGCACTGTCACATTTGCAAAAGAACATGTTTTATTGTTCAGTTTTTTGTTTGGTTAATTAATTGCATTTTAACATGATGGTCTGTTTGCTGAATTCATTCTGATGCATCCTAAGTGTTAGGACGAAAGCACTCATCATACTGCATTTTATATATATATATATATATATATATATATATATATATATATATATATATATATTTATTTTATTTATTTATTTATTTGCAGTTGGTTTACCAGGATAGTCCATTGGGTCAAAAAGAACCTGGCTTTTCAATGGAGTCCTGAGAAAAAGAAAAGTACAGAAAAAAAATTACATACATACAAAGATAAAAAAAATATATACAAAATGGTAGATAATAGTCATAGGGAGAAAAGCACACACACACAGAATTAGGTTCATACAAGATTGCTAATATTTATAGAAAAGTGGTAGATAGAGGATTAATGTGTAAGTTTAATTTTTTGCAGCAGGAACGGTAGGTACTTTAAGGGTGAAACAGAGGAACAAACAAGCTTTGTTAAATAAAAGTTGGAAGTATCGTTGGCATATTGAAGGATGTGATGTATATTGGAGGGGGGAGCAAGAGCAATCCCATTGGGAAATTAGATGTGAGTGAAGTTGTTTTTTTTTTTCTTGGTTCTATTTGGCTGCCTTTTGATTTGGGGCTGTGTTCAGACAGGACTATGTGAACCTTCTTGAGTTATTTGATTGTTATTATAGTACTGTTTATCATGCACATGTAAATAAACACATGCTTGTCTAAGACGTGTCAATATAATATGCCCCCATCTACATGTCCCTTTCAGCTGTGCATGAAACTACTTCTGTATTACTAATGCCTAATTTATACAAGATGGAGTGGCGGATACAGCACTACAATCAGTTATCACACATACATTCCCTATATATGTGTGTGTGTGTGTGTGTGTGTGTGTGTGTGTGTGTGTGTGTGTGTGTGTGTGTATATATATATATATATATATATATATATATATATATATATATATATATATATATACATGTCATATTCAATAACTGCACAGCATGCTGCTAGCCTGGCTAATTATTATCTCAGCTCTGCATGTTATCAACATTAATATCACATTTATTCCTCTTTCTTACAATGTTGCACTGTGTCCCTCTCATATCCCTCTCATATCCATTGTTAGCATGTCTGTTTTTAAGTTATGTACATGAGTATGCACTTAGAAATACATAATTATTTATTATTACCATCAATATGAATGACTTTCTATTGAAAAATGCTTATTTGTGCCATCATCACATTTGAGTGCATTAACTGAGTACATTTCTTTTAATTTAACCTCCCCTAGTAATTATCTCTGCGCTGTTCACATTGCATTCTGTGTAAATTAGCCCAGTTTCGTGTCCCCTGGATCTACATGTGTAAATGTCACTAGCCTTTACTTTGTATAATCTGTCCTGTTGTGCTCACATAAGACATTGGCCTACAGGCAAGTATTTTTGTTTACATTGTGTGCTTATGCTCCAAGCACTGTTAACTGGCGCCATCACTGTTGCTGACCATGAAACGGTGCTTGGAATTGTGTAAACCTAATGAGCTGCATGCATATTCAGTGAGGAATGCTGATCATCACTCTAATGTACTGCTATCATGTAGGCTTTGCACAAA
This sequence comes from Protopterus annectens, assembly GCF_019279795.1. Taxonomy (NCBI): domain Eukaryota; kingdom Metazoa; phylum Chordata; order Ceratodontiformes; family Protopteridae; genus Protopterus; species Protopterus annectens. Next base: position 56,822,898 of record NC_056736.1, read on the forward strand.
GCCTACACAATTGTGAGTGAATCCCAGGGCTTATCTTTCTAGTAAACAGGCTTCTTTTGATGGAAACTCTGCTAAGTATATCATCATTAATTCATTCTCTTCATCTGAGCAGCCAAGTGATCTGGACTGTGCAGAATGGGTCACATTTCAGATAGATTTAACCCACTGTTCCGTATTGAACTGCAGTGGCTCTGCTTTGTGATTTTTGATTGGCTCATATACCGCAATCGCAGCCGATTGGAATCTTGGTATACGAGCCAATCAAGTAACTACTCCTTTGGCAAAGGGAGCCAGTGAGGAGGCACAGAATGTGGCCAATCACATGCTGCTGGTAGTTTTCACACCACAGTAATGCCTTTTAAACTGGTATTGCAGCAGGGCACAACCAACAATATTATTACATTATGTTTAAACAGATTTTCATGTATAGTATCCTGCCTATCAAGGCGTAGGAAATTATAATGTGCGAGTCTTTAGCACTTTTTTTTTTGTACAAATCTGAAACCAAAGAAGTTGGCTACAGTGGTCAGTAGTTTCACCATGTCCCAACAGGAATGCACTTGCGTCCGGTAAAGGAAAAAACTGTAAACGCCTTTCACAATAGTTAGAACCTGAAGCAAAGTGTTCTTCTAAAACTAAAGCAAGTCTTCCTGGATAGAGCTAAAGAAGTCCTAAAATATTCTGTGAAGTAAATCAAAGATGAGGAAGGATTGTTTGAGCAATCCAAGATTGCAGTTACCTGTGAATCTCGGCATACATTAACTGTAAGTACCTTGTTTTTTAAATGCAGCTGTGTGCATAGGTCTTCCCCTGTATTATAAAGTGTTGAAGCTGAAGTACTTTTATGTCACTGCCGCTTCTCACATAGCCTCCACTAAGTAGTACTGCTTAACCATTTGAAATTACTCCTTTATAACTGTTTAATAATTTATACACTTGTTTTGTTAATTGAATAAATCTAATGCCTGCCAGTAATTACTTACCCAACTTTACTTATTTTACTTGTGTATTGACCATTCCCTGGTTTTAACTCCAGCATTATTCTTGTCCCTTTTAATCCCTCCTAAAACTGGTGATTTTGAGAAAAAGATGGTGAATTACACTTAGCAAATGACAAGAATTATAAACTTGTTTTTCAGAAATGTGTATCAATGTAATAGAAGTTATATTTTAAGTGTCCCTGATTAATTCTGCATTTGTTCCCAATTCTGCTTTGATTTGTCCTTGACTGGTTGAGTCAACAGATTTAGCTGTGAAAAGATGTGGAAGGGATGGAAAAGCTGGCACTGACAACCTTTTTTTTTAATAGTTGCACTTGAATGCAGTCATGTGTACATTTTCTACAGCATATATTTAATTTTATTAATGGTTTCTGCTGATTTCATTTATTTAATTTATTGACATTTGATTACCAGGGTAGTCTGTGTGTGAATTGTCTGCTTAAATAAATATCATTGGTGGTGGTTTTTAACTTTGAGTAAGATGCAGTTTCTTTTTTAAGACATATAGGGATCAGTAATGCAGTTCTTCCACGATATTCTTATTGTGTCACTAATGTAGGTTAATTTTTATGCTCCAGTAGCTTTTTTAAGGGAATTATGATGCAGTTAGTAATTGCGCTGCAGTCTCAGTGCTGGCCAAGTGGAATGGTTTGTACTTAACTTTGTGCAGGAATTATGGGCTTTTCAATAAGGTGAGATGAGAGTAGATTCATGCACTATAGTGAAGAAGTTTGAAGCAAACCTGTTATTGTAAATTTTCAAATAAATTACACCCCTGACACAAATGTGCAATATTCCTTTCTGGCAAAAAGTTCACTTCAGCCAGGCTCCTTGGAAGTGGTGCATTTTAGTGCACTGTCAAAAATAGGGTGTTCCACATTTTGACTGTTTGTCACATATTGCTAGAGTCTGTGTTCCAGATTGGTTATTTAAGAGGTTGAGACTATGCCCTCCAATGAATCTCTTTTGAGTTTGCATTCTAACTTTCAATGGGTGTGACCTGTACCATTTAAAAAAAAATGAAGATTCTGCTTGACAGTTCAAATAAATGTTCATATCTTTAGAATTATACATGTTGTCACAAAACTGTAAATGGCAAACTATTCAGTACAAAGTATTTGCATTCATTTGATTCTAGCTCCTAAAATGGATTTTATAAGCCACAACAAACATAGTCAATGTTAATTGTTCTATTGTTTTATAAATCATTTACAATTTCGCAACAGACATTCAAGTAGCACACTTACGGCCAACAGCATTTTCTTCATATACCTGTGAGCTTTTGTAATAGGCTATGGCAGTTCTGTTTGTATCACTTGATTGTCAAGACATTACGAGAAATACGAAAATGATTACAGTGCAAATAAATAGTATACAAATAATATTCAATATCTTTTTAGCTGTACTAGACAGAGGTCAAATAGCAACATAGTTGTGTTTGCCATCACGTAAGCTTTAAGATGAAATCTTCTAATATCCTGTATGTAGAATGGTTGGAATTATTAATGCAAATGTGAATAATTAATATTTGATACCGAGAGGTGTCAGTAGGATCTAACTACAGAAAAGCCTGTGGCTATCACTAGGCTGTAATGAAATAGTTCTGCCGGAGGCTTTTAGCCAATTCAGACTAATTGATTAAAACAATTCCTGTTAAACTTTTCTAAAGTGAATCCACCCATTTATTAATCCACAACCACTTTTCCCATTTTTACACATGGGGTCAGGGTGTCATATCAACAGTGGCAATCATCAACAGCAAATGTTCATACCACTGAATGATATCTTCAATATTATTCCTCTCCCTAGAAGCACTTTCATTGAGGCTTTAATCTCAGAAATACACAAGGCTTAGTGGAAAATAGAAATCTTGTTTCCTTGATCTTACTTTTTAATAGTTTTATCATCTATCTCTGATCTACCAGATCTACCATTTTGAAAACATGTTGAGTGATGTGTTTAATTCTGCCTGTATATTTTGTCATCTCAGCTGTTTTTCCCTTTTGTCTTAAGTTCTTGTGCTGAACCCATCACAAGCCTTTGTTGCAAATTTGGCTTTTAAAAGTCTCTGAGCAAGATAATTATGTTTGTTCTATGCTGTACAACTATATTGCCTGATTGCCTGCATGCTTTATAATAATTGGAGTCTTTTGGTAAATGCTATTCATACTGCTTCCCATGGGAGGACATAAATCTTTTATCTGACCAGTTTTCCTGTGGCCAGAGAAGTTTTATCTTTCTATTTTAAAGCTTGTGCATTTGACATTTGGTAAAGTCATTTGATTGATGTTGACTGAAGTGTATACCTTTATCAATTTTAGCAATCTCAGATATGTTGAATAAAGATAACACTCTGTTCTTGACTGGTATTACAGCATTTACAGAGGAATAAATGATTTATTAATTGTCAAGATTTTGACTAGAATCGTCAGTAACAACCAATAAATATGCACCAGTAGACAAAGTTCTGACTGTTACAATAACTAGATAATTCTATGTTGCTTCATACAGTAGTCTGATAAGTTATTCATATTTAAATGACAGACATTACAGCACTTCTCTCTCATTCCCCTTTCAGAGACCTTAACGTAATAATTATTTTTGTCTCCATCTTTTCATTTAGTGACCACTGTCCCTGCAAACGGGTTCTCTCTCACTCCCTCACTTGCTGAATCCTTGGCCATTGGCCGCATCTGCAGTGAAGAAACCAGCCACAAGGACTCAAGGGCTTTAAAAAGAAAATAAGTTACTGTAGGTGTCTAGCTACTTTTCCCTCTTAACCTGCTACTGTAGAAAGTACCTGGTCTAAAGCAGAAATAAATGGCTCTGCCCACGGCTAGGGACAGCAGCTGCTTCCCGACCCCCATCAGCTGTAAATACATTCCCCAGTTAACTTTTTCTTTTTAATTATAAGTAAACCAAGATAAAGCACTAGGCGAAAAAAGGTAACCCAGTAGATACACTGGAATTGCCCACTTGTAAAATAGAGACAAAAAGCTACTTAAACTGCCACTTGTTGCCTGCTTCAAACTAGATATCTACCCAGAAAGGACACGGCTGAAATCAGGTCTATAGATTGTTTTTCCCTACTACATTCTAATAACTCCTAACAATTTGGCTATTTAGACACTCATCCTGCAATCTTTAGCCTGGGAGGGTTCTAGCCTGCTCCGTTCGCTACGCTCACTTTGCTCCCCTCCCTATTTCCACCTGCCCCCAGTACCTCTACATTTATTCTTAGCTTTAACCCCACCCCTAATTACCACCAATTAGGCTACACCACTAGTCACCCCCTCCCCTTCATCCAACACAATCATGCTACTACCTAATATAATAACAATCCTAACCTGCGTTGTTCTAGCTCACATTACATCCTACCAAGGCTCCACAGTCACATGCCCCAAAAACTTATACTGTACTCTCTCAACACCCTCCCTCAAACATTTACACTCTAACTACACAGCCCCTGCCACCAAAAACATCCTCAAAATATACACACTCCATTACCAAACACCTAACACACTCAAAAATAAAATATCCATAAGATGCCATAAGCAATTTACTATGCATATAAAACATATCCTAAACACCCTCTATAAACTAGCCCTCACTGGAGACATCCATCCAAACCCTGGTCCTCCCAAATCCAGCCCAACCACAAACCCTAGTTTAAGCAACCCCCCCCCCCCACAACTCAACTCCTAGCCAACAAGAAAACAACAGACCTACTTATAATGTCCCTAAACATCAGAAGCATATGCAATAAAATCCAAGAACAACATGCCAGCATAAGCATATATTCCCCAGATATCCCCTTCCTAACTGAAACCTAGCTCAAACCTCACATCAAAAGTGAGGATATACTCCACCTGAATACAACATTCTTCTCATAGACAGATTGTCCAAAAAAGTAGGTGATGTAGCATTGATATTTAAACACCATCTCAATATTCAACTCCTGAACTCATCTGCCCCTCACCACAACAATGAAGAAATCCTTTATGCCAATCTCAAACTAAACCCAAACAAAACAATCAATATCATAGGATGCTATTTCCCACCATGGCAAAATATTACACTCCTAGACAATCTCCTGATCTGGGCTACTCTATCTCTACCCCAGGAAACCATCATTCTTGGCGACTTTAACATCAACTGGCTATCCTATAACAATCTCCCAACCATTCACCTTAATCTCCATGGGTTCATTCAAACTCATCCAATCCCCTACCCAACTCAACAAAAACCCTAACAATCATACCTTACTTGACTGGTTCCTTGTCAACAAAGCCCCTCACTCTTACCTAGCAGGCTGCTTACTTGACAGTCGTAGTGATCACTCCCCCACTTTCATAATTCAGCACCACACAAACAGTCTCAAGCCCATTATCCACAGGCAAATATGGAACGAGTCCAACTTCAACCCCCAACTCCTTCATCTCCTCCCTGCAAAAAATGAACTGGTCACCACTAAAATACCTCAACGTAAATGAGGCTGTCCTCTTCTTCAACAGCACCTTCCTCTCCATCCTAAACACCCATGCTCCTGTAAGAAATTCCAAAGTCAGATCCAGGAGTGCCCCATGGTTACAAAAGACCACCAGAACCCTAATGAAATCCAGAGATAAGGCCTTGGAGCACTGTTGACTAACAAAAAATAACTCAGATAGGCAATCATTCCTTGAACTGTGCAATAAAGCCAAAAAGCATATACAATTAGACAAATCCCTCTACTATAAATCCACCCTAAACTCTGCCAACCACAACCCTTAGAAATTCTGGTCCACTATTAACACTATCCTCCACCCAGGGAGGGTTGATACCCCCCAGCCTCCATTACCCCCTCCTCCAGCAGTATTGCTGAATCCTTCATCAAACACTTCACTGAAACTATAACATCTCTAAACAAACAACACTTCCCTACAACAGCTCCCCCAACTCCTAACCCTAAACCCCCCACTCATCTTTTCTTCTTCACTTCAGTACCTACCTCTAACATTAAAAGACTATTGCAAAAACTTAAACCCACCAAACTCGCAACTGACATCCTCCCCTCTCAATTCTTGAAAATTGCAGCTGATACACTAGCTTACCCAATTTTAATTCTAATCAACCATTCCATAACAGAAGGCTATGTTCCCTCGATATGGAAAATATCCCACATCATTCCCCTCCACAAAGGCACCTCCTCCACTAACCTCTCCAATTACTGCCCCATTGCTATCCTCTCCCCTCTATCCAAGATACTTGAAAAATGTATCAACACCCAGGTCTCCACCTACTTTCTAGCTAATAATCTCCTCTCCAAAATCCAACATGGTTTCAGGCCATATCACAGCACTGCCTCTGCTCTGCTATCCTTCACCAACACTATACTTCATTACAAACCAATGGCCTCTTCTCTACTGACATATTTCTAGATCTCTCAAAGACCTTTGACATGGTATCTCATGAGATACTACTCTCTATTCACCCCAACCTCTCCTTCTCACAATCAGCCTGCAACTGGTTCCACAGCTATTTACATGGATGCCAGCAATCAGTAATCTGGGATGATAACCTATCACCTCACCTCCCAGTTACTCTCGGAGTTCCCCAAGGGTCTGTCTTTGGCCCTCTGCTATTCTGTTTTCACTAACAACCTACATACTGCCACCACACAAGCATCTCTTATACAGTACGCAGATGACTCTACTCTCATCTGCTCTGCCCCCAATCTACCAGAACTACAACAAATCACAAAAGAATCATTCTCTTTTATAGAAAGCTAGCTATCCAATGCTCAGCTCCTACTCAACCCAAGACAAAACTTCTCCTGTTCCAGCCTTCTAAAGCCACCCAAAACACCCCTGAATTCAACCTTCTCGGCAAAGACAATACCAACATCTCTCCATCAGAACACAAAAAATTACTCGGTGTGGAAATAGACAACAAACATAGATTTGACACCCACATATCTCTTACAATAAAAAAAGTTCACAAGAAACTTGGCACATTATATCGAAACCGCCAATTCCTAACAAAGGTGACTAGAATCTCCATAGCCAATTCCCAGCTAATCTCCACCCTACTCTATGCATCCCACATACTTGACAACGTTAGACAGACAGACCTACACAAGCCGGATGCTTGTTACAACAAAATTACTAAATATGCCACTGGAACCTCCTACAACAGCCATCATTGTATCTCCCTTAAAGAACTAAACTGGCTAGAACTCCCACAACTCTTTCACTTTAATCAGCTCACCCTCACTCATAAACTTATTAACCACCCCCTTAACATCCTTTCCCTTCAAACCCTTCTCCAACCCTATTACTCCACTAGGCCCCTAAGATCAAGCAACAAAAATCAACTCACTGTTATCAAACCCAAACACTCAGCAGGAGAAGCCATATTTTCTTATACCATATCTAAACTTTGGAACAATCTTCCACCCTCTATAACTACTCCACCTTCCAGCAGCCTTTTCAAGACTGCGCCCAAATTCCACGTAAATTTTCACTGGCTTTGTCCTTGTTCTAATCCAGACTAACACCCCCACCCTTACCCCCACCCCACCTAGTCTCTTAACCCAACTATAAATTACTGCCACTAATAACCACAGTCAGAATTGGCTAGTTGTCTTTACATACTTTAAAATCTTGTCTGACAACTTTGTTGCTAATATTATAAACGACAAGAAACTATCTTAACTTGCAACATTTACTGTATATACTGTTGATAATCAATATCAGCCTGTAATGTTGTTTACTATTGCAGCAACTTTGTATCTCTATTTATCATGTACAAGATGTGGAGCTTTTCTGCCCGGGCATCCGCTGAGAAAGGACCTGCATCCAGTCGGAATTTCCCGGTAAACAAATATAAATAAGTAAATAATAAAATAAATAAATAAAATTATGTATGTCTAGATATACTGGTGAACAAAATATCTCTTATTAACACCTACCTTTACTCTGATTATCTTTGAGGGCTCATGAAAAGTCCGTATAACACTTTCCTGCAAAGACTGACGTATTACTAATCTGAGTTCTGCCAAGATAAACTTCTCATCACAGGACATATAGATTTTCAGCTTGTACTCATCACATTTCTTTATAACTAAAGCATTCTGTCATTTCCTCATTTATGTAGCTAAATGATCTGACAGAGTTCAAGCACTGCATCACTATATATCTGTATGGTTAAGTTATGGAGTTGGGAATTAAGCACTATATGTGACAAAACTGAAGCAACCATCACCTTTCTCAGTTTTGCTTCTTACCTCTTCATACTGTACCGGATACCTTGTCATGAACTCTGCCACATTCTTCCTTCTATTTTTGTACGAACATCAGACTAATAATGCCATAATGAGGGTGGTCATCCCACAATTCTCAAAGCTAATTTGGACCTGGAATTGTTGCATACATTTTCAACTGACTTACGGTTAGTAATTAAAGCCAACTTATGTCCATATAATCATACCTGAAAATGCTTAACACTCCAGATCCTTATTAATGCTTCCTTTTTACCCTGGGAATAAAACCTTTCAATATCTGTATATATAATGGATGTAAAGTTATCTTTGCATTCTTGACAATTAAAACAGTCCCCAGTCTCACTTTATTTTCATCTATGACAAGCAGGGTCTCTTTTTTCAAAATTGAGTGACATTACCTGATACGAATATAAAAGGTATTTTAACTCATCCATACCTGCTAGCTCTCACTTAATGACATGTTGGATTCCTGTATCCCAACAGGCTGGACAGCAGTGCTCTTGACCTCTACAATAAATTTGCCTGTGAGATTTTTTAACTGAAGAAGTAAAGCAGTTTTTGTCATACTTCAATGTAAAAAAAATGTTTCCACATTTAAGCTGCTCAATCATAGGACTGAATAATTTGTAACAATAGTACTCTGTAGCTTGCCTTCGAAATGTTATGCTACTAGTGCAACTGGAGTGGAGTGAAGTGGAATATAATGACCTGTACTGTGTCTGTGAATGAGTCCATGATGCTTTATCATGATTCTTAGTACATGCTCAGTATGTGTCTTTCTTTATCAGGCTCCAAGGTGGCTTGCTGTTCAAAAGTATTTTGTGAATCTGATAATGTAGTTTGGCATGTCAAATGAATTCACTACAGTTGCAGAACCATTAGATGGCTGTATATTCATTAAGACCACAGTCGTTGTTGAGCAGGAGATATGTAGTTTTCTGAGAAAGACTTTAAAGAATTCTAACATTTGCTTGTTAAATTCACAGTTGTTTGTATTTAAACTTAGGCAATGCCTTTAAGTGTTTGAAATGCCTGTCTCAAATATGTATCCTGAATTGTTTATGTTCTGGCATTTGCCGTAGTGGCATCAGTACTTTTCCACCTCTATACCTGTTGTAGATTGGTCTGAGAAATCTCAGCCCCTGAATTCACATAAAATATTTAGCTGTCACACATGTTATTAGCTGTTTAACAATTACATTTTAGGTTATAGCAAGCAACTGGTGCTGTTTAAACCCAATTTCATTGTGGGAATATTCAGGTTTTTCAGTAGAATGCAATATAGTAATCATAACTCCCATCTAGGGGCTACTCTCAGCCAGTCAGCATTCTGGATCCACAATGCTATTCTTTGCAATGGATGCAATTTAGTTATATTTATGTCCAGGATGCATTAATCAAAATAACAAGCAGGAAAGTCTTTGTGGAGAGCTTGCACAGTCGATGTGGTTGTTTCCATTGGCTTAAACTGATCATTGTGCCGCCTTCTGTGTAGAGGATTTAAATTAATATTTTGTACTGGTTGGGTGAAATTAACAACAGTACATGAAATTTAAGGGTAAGTGATATATGTGTAAAAATAATTAGCTTGTTCTTCTTCTTTATAGATAGCTTACCATCTGATAGTGAAACGTCTGGAAGCCAGTGATACACCAGACCCAAGGCTGCATTGAACCACAGTGGGTAGTATATATCATACACATTTAGTACAGTGCTTTGACAAGATAGATGAGTTGGCAGAATAAATGTTTGCAGATGTAGACTAACTAGATTTTAACAACACATTCCTCATGGTATTGCATAAAAGTTAGTTAAAAAGATAAAACGTTTTGAGAGCTAGTGTAATAACAAAGCTAAAACTCTGGGAAGCAAAGGGACAGAAAGGGCAACAGTAAATGGAGATCGCTCCAAAGAAGGAGTGGTAAGCAGTGAAGCACCAAAGGATTAAGTGCAGGCAAGTCATTTGCATCACTTACTATTAGTAACTGCACAAGGCCTGAAGAAAATATCATCTAATGATGCAATAATATGCAACTAGGACTGATGCACAAGGGGGCAAAAAAGAATGAAGTGACTTGCCAAGACTTTGAATGGACTAAAGCGCGACACCTACATTAAAAAAATGTTAAATAACCCATCTGGGGATCTATGATAGAAATGAGTACTCCAAGTAATGTTTGATGTCAGTGACAAAGACAGTATTTTTGCTAATAAAAGCTAACACTGTTAACTCACTAACAAGGAGCTGTTGCCGGGTATCATAAAACTCCACTGAAGAACTCTGACCCATTATGGCTGCTCTTGCTCCTGATTTAAGGTGGGATAATGGTGCTTCTTTCTTTGCCAGCAGAAATTGTACTTCTGCTGTGGGAACTCATTAGTCTTGCAGAAGTCACCCTGGTACAGAAGCTGTAGAATGTGGTGCCACTTAATTAAAATTCAGGAAGAATTTCATAGAAACATACCTGGGGATTAGTAAAGAACCCCACCACTTATGTTAAGGGCTGCAGTTAAATCCCAGTGTCTGCAATATGCTACTAGTGCATTCAGACACACATTACTCACAATGAGGAAACTTCATTTTTGGCTAATATGTGGGTCTACTTTAGAACGATGAAAATGCAAAATGTGGAGCGCTCGCATGAGCAAAAAATCAGGAATTCAATATTGAGTTTTTGGGATCGCAGTACAGTGAAGATGAGAATATTTGCCCTTTCCTCACTGTAGTGCGATCTTGGAGTAGGAATATATATTTAGCGGGGGTGTATAGCGATTTCAAGTTCCTGATTATTCACTCATGTGAGCATTTCCTGAATCACCGTTGATTACTGTGAGTGCAGATCATACACAAACATGTAGTAAAATACACACAAACATGTGCACGCACACACATACACACGCACACACACACACACACACACACACACACACACACACACACACACACACACACACACACACACACACACACACACACAGACACACACATACACACACACACACGCACACACACACACACACACACACACACACCATGTACCTCATACCTGACCCTCTGCTGTCAGAATATAACTTATGTCTAATTTTCCCTGCAAGGTAATTCATGGATGATTACAGTCAGTTATTAATGCCAGACATTAGATTTTCACACTTCATAACTTCATTACATGCATGGCAGTGCAATAGATGTTATACAAGTGAATTTCTAAGTTTGTAGGAGTAGTGCTTAAAATCCATATGTGAATTTGTCCCACCATTAATTCTGGCTCTGTCGTGATGTCTTGCACTATGAGAGTGAGAGGTATGCTTAAAGTTCCTTTTTCCCTCCATCATGTCATGATCTGTTTAAAGACATTGAATAATGCCAGTGTTTCACACTGTATGTTTTAAAAAAATGCTTCTCTAACTTATGTGTTAGCATAGTGGATTCATTCTGAGGTTTACAGTGCCAAGGTTGAAGGTTTTAAGCCCTTTTCCCCCTTTGTAGTTTTCCTTTACTGTTTTGTTTTAAAATTTATTTTTTTATCATAAAATTCCTGCTGTCTACTGGTGGCACAAATGAATGATAATTTCTTGGGGAAGTATGAAGGTACAGGGTTAAAATTGCTTTTCCTTACGTTAAGGCATGCTACTTATAGTATCCCTGGTGTCTAATGGTTTCCTGCACCACTTGTTTTATCAAAGTATACCTGGTGTATAGCGTTCTCTTAACCCACATTAAGTGTTTGTGCCATAAAGCCACATATCTATGGAGTAATCCCTGGTGTCTGGTGCTTCAGACATCCCCATTATGTTTACGTGTCATTAAAGCAACAAATGTAAGAGATTTCCTTGGTGTCTAGTGTTCCCCCATACCTATTATGTGTAAGTGTCATTATAGCATGAAAAATTATCCCTGGTGTCTAGTGTTTCACCCAACCCACATCTGTGTTTCCCCTAATCCACACATGTACAGCTATTCCCTGTGGCTAGTGGTCCGCCTGACCCAATGTTGTGGGCTTTACATGTTAATCTGGTAGTGTGTGGATTATAACAGCCACACCAACTCACCCCCCAACATACACACATTCACACATTCATTAAACTCACACACACACACACACACACACACACACACACACACACACACGCACACACGCACACACACACACACAAATCCTAACCTCTCACTATGCCCCATACTACTACTTCCCAGGCAGAGAAACACTTAACACATACACATACACATGCCCTCACATAAAAACACTCACACACTCCCTGACACTATCTTACACTAAACTCCACTGCCCTTACCTCTTCTGTGATGGATGAGCATGGCCTTTTTGCCATGTTCGTTACTGCAAAGGGCAAGGAATATCGGTGCTGATCTACATAAACAAGCAATTTTCTGAATCATGCAACTGCATAACTGCATAATTGCAAGCAGTTCTGGGGAAGAGCATATGGCTAATTAGCATAATAATGTCCCCCTAGACTGCCTCATTAGCATCTAGCACAGCTGTAGAGACAGCCCACCACAGTGCTGCATGTCTTTGTGCAAAAGCACCATGGTAGGGTTGCATCTCAATTCAAAAATAGTTACTGTAAAGTGTGCATCTTGTATACGAGTCTTGGTAACATTTATGGGAAGTAAATAGGGAAGTAAATAGTGTGGGAAGAAATAGCAAGGGAATTGTTATGGCTAGGCTTGTATAGGCCCTAGGGCTGATAGCCTAGTACCAACCTATGAATGTATGAATTTCCCATATAAAGTTTGTTGACCAATAAAGATAGCTTGGCCAGTTTAGAACAAGATGAAAAAGAAGAAAAAAGAAAGGGTGTTGAATCAGGAGTTAGAGTGCTGTGAGATGCATTTTTAAGTTTCCATTAGGATTTTATTAGCAGATAGTGTGCCTTCTATTGAATCAATGTATTTTGGATACTTGGATTATAGAGGAGAGGCACTGCAAAAAGATTAAAAATCTCAATGAAGGGTATTTCTTTAATGCTGTTTGTTTGCTATCTAAAGTCACTTGGCACAAGTGCCTCTCTTCATATGTGATCAAGAAGTACTCTCTTTGTAATAGTCTCTCTAAACTGACATACAGACTTGATATTACTTGTTGAAAATAATGTTAATTAATCTATGCATATAGGCTGGGAAAAGAATGATCTGTAAAACAATCTGGTGAAAGTATTTGTTTACAGTCTGTATATTTTTTGAGAGTATATATCAGGGGGTGATAGAACTTTAATGACAGTGGGTCATCGTTTTCTAGAAGGATGATAATGTATATATTAAACAGTGTAAATTTTTCAATATAATGAAAATGGCCATAAGGCTAAATTAAGTAAACTGGAGAACCATGGTTTTATTCAAAATGCTTGTAATACACACAGTATTATAACTGTGTTCAAAAATGAGAGAAAAAACTCCCTTGTTGTACAAGGTTCTTACAAATGTCCCTCAATATTTGTCACACTTGAGGCAAATTTACTGACATTTCTTAAACTCTTAAGCTAGTTATGCTCAAAGATCTGATGATAATCTTGTACATTAAGTATTAAGATGCAGGGTGAAATAAAATAAATGTTTGAATATCATTTGTTTTCACTGTTCAAAGCATAGGTATGGAAGGTAAGTCAACACATGGCTGCAGTTAATCAGGTCAAACTTTAATAAAAGCATGTATGGTCTCTGCATAATTTATTAAGGCTGTTAGGATGGCATTACATACTCCTGAGTATAGAGTGAGCAAATTACATAGGATGCCTAAGGTTAAGCTAATAATCAGTGTCAGCAAGAGAGAAAACACATTATAAATGATGGCAAGTTTTTCCATAGTTGTTAGTTTGGTCTATCATACACTGCTTGCTTGGTTACATACTGGAACTTTAAGAGGATCATTGGAGATTACTAGGCTATTGACCCTGAGGTGATTTTAAGCCTACCCATTTCATTCAAATGTAATACCATAGAAATACTAGCCAATACCCAGTATTGCATTTAGTGATGACTGCCCATGTCCAGGAGGGTTGTGGGTGCTATCCATGGTAAGAATTTACGGTGCCCCATCCACTCATCCAGGTTCCTCTTGAACAGTGTCATAGAGGTTTTCTATTTCACATGAACTGGAATAAAGAGCAGAGATTATATGGAATATTTGGCCTGGGTTCACTGAATATGTTGCCATACATCAAATATTTGCATTTTTGGCACTGTAAGAAAACAAAATCAGTTAAAGAATCTGCATGAGTAATAAAATATTTTCAGTACATAATTAGCTGCAAATACATTTAGACGAGATTTTTGGCATTGTGCCATGTTTCTTAAGGCTGTAAAATTAGATTTGTGTAAGCAGCTTCTTCTATTAATATTTAGGGAATAATGGAAAAAGACATTGGGGCCCAGCTAAAAAAAACAAGGAAAATAGGATTCAACATGGTGGAATTCAGAGCTAAAAGGGATGTATTACTGATTCATAACTTGTTTGTCATTGATGTGTTTTTTAACTGAGGGGAAGTTACAAGTGCATGTAAATTATATTATGAAGTCCCAATTAATCCCAGAGAAAACATATATGGGGTGTTTGAAGAAAAAACATTCCTGCCCCTATTTATTAGAGTGCATTTGTTTATAATATATTATCTAGGCTGTGGTTTGAAAGGGAGGTGGATTGGAGAAATTGTTGGATGAGTTGAATTGAAGTTTATAGTCTGCCTGAAAAAGGCTGCAGAGATGATAAGCCAGATTGATTCAGGTACATAAAAGAGAAATAACTGGGCTAAGTCAGGAGGAGAAGGAAACCACACTCAAAACAATTCCAGTCTCACATAGACCAACAAACCAAACACATAAATCTGCCTAAGCAGCAGAGAACAACACACCTGATACACTTGTAATAGGTGACTAGGCACACTGATCGCCGCGCCACCAGGCTGAACAAAGAACATAACACAAGCACTCAGGTCACTCCAAGGCAAGTACAAATATGACTCAGTCATTGTCCATGCTGGTGTGAATGACCTGAGACATACCTCGAGGAACTCTCTGAGCATGTAGCCCAGGCCAGTATGACCCTGACCTTGAGTAGCAGCTTACCCTCACCAAGAATGATGCCACAATATGAAGACAAGATGATCAATTTCAAAAATTGGCTTAAGTGTTGGTGTCATTCAGTCAGCCTGGGCTCAAAAGACAAACCCACCTCCATAGGTATCACAAGGGATAAGAAACTAAGAGTAATGCTACCAACGCCAGAAGTCTAAACCTCAAGATGCACTCAAAACTCTCCTTAGCATGGAGAACATAAACCTGGTTCAGGCTCCCGAGAGCACCCCAGCACTACCAGGTTATACCTCATACCATGCTTTTCAGCCCCAAAACTTGCTCCAGGTTGGTGGCACAGCACAAAGCATCAGAGACTATCCATGTGCAACTAACTGTGGATAAAACTGCCTTCCAGTTTATAGCCTGCTACAGACCACCCTCCCAAACACAGGAACCCCTCGGCCTTCCTGAGAATACTGGAAAATATGAAGGTCTCTCCAAACACCATTATACCCAAACATAGACTGGGAGCATTACTCTAACTCCAACACCCTAGCCCAAAGGTTCCCAGAATTTATAAACTCAAATGCTATGGAACAACTTGTTACCACTCCCACAAGAGGGGAAAACATACTGGACCTGATCATCACCAACATGGGGACACTATGCTCCAGACCAGAAGTGTATCCCTCACTGGTAAGATCAGACCATAAACTAATCTCACTGGATATTCACATCCCGAACCCACCCCCTGCCCAGAAAACCACAGTGGAAAACTTCCAAAGCCCCCAGGCCTGTGGAAAATATGGCCCAGACCGCAGAATCCTTTATAAACGCATTCTATGAAAACCTTCAGGAATGCATGAATCATGCAATCCCAAATAAAACCAAGACCCAATCCTCCAAAGGCAGACGTCCTGTCTGGTGGACCCCAGCCATAAACAAACTATACAATAGAAGGAGGAAGCTACTACATGATAGAGCAAAATCCCAAAAGGGAAGGCATCTCTGATCAGTATTAGCAAAACACTCATAAAATCGTCTAAGGCCAGCTTTGAGAGAAAAATTGCACAGGACACTAAGGATAATCACAAGGCTTTCTTTAGTTATGTTAGGAACCTGGGATATGCTCAGAATTAGTCCAAAATGACAAAAAATACACCAAACCCACAGACATTGCCAACATCTTAGCTGACAGGTTCAGCGCAAACTTCTCCCCACCAAAAGGGCAAATATCTATCCCAACAGAGTGCTGCCCCTGACATCTCAGATGCTCAGGTAAGAGCCGCCTCTCCAAAGCAAAAACACAGCATCAATGGGACCAGATGGTGTCAAGAAGAGCTAAACCCAAACATAAAACTACTGTTCAATCTTAGCCTTACAACAGGATATGTACCCAAAGAGTGGCGTACAGCAACAGTGGTCCCTCTCCACAAAGGTGGTGCCTCAACGGATGCTGGAAACTATCGCCCCATAAGCCTGACTAGCTTGGTCTGCAAAGCTATGGAAAGGATCATCATGGACCTCATAAATAAAGATATTGGGGACCTACAGACACTGGATCCTACCCAGTTTGGTTTTGTTAAGGGCAGATCCTGCCTCTTAAACCTGGTTGATTTCTTTGAAACAGTCACCAAGGCCATTGACATTATAGATAAGCTCACCAGCTTAAATATAAACCCCTATGTCACTAGATGGGTTGCAAACTGGCTCAAGGACAGAACCCACATGGTTAGAATTGCTGGAGCCATGTCAGACTCCAAACCAGTTATACAGGCCAACACAGAAGGACTGTGGCTGACCAAGTTCACAGATGACTGCAAACTGGGTGCCATAATCAACTCTCCAGCCAACACAAGCATCATCCAAAAGGGCCTCATAGAAACAGACAACTGGTGCCAGAGACATGGCCTCAAGCAAAATGCCAAAAAGTGTATAGTCATCCCCTTTGGCAAAAACAAAGTGCCCACAAATTACCACATAGATGGTAATCTATTAAGTACAGAAGAAGTCATTAGGGACCTGGGGATCCAAGTTGATAGCAATCTCTCATTTGACAACCACGTGGCCAAAGTGGTTAGAAAAACATTTTATATAGCCCACCTAATCATGAAGGGATTCACATGTAGATCAGACTCATCCCTCATCAGGCCCATAATGTACCTCACCAAGAGGATCAAAGGGCTCAAATAGATGCCATATGCTGCCCGGTTAAAGAAACTCCAGCTCTACTCAGTGGCATACCGCCTGCTCAGAGGCGATCTGTGCCTGACATATAAAGCCATGTCCAACCCGAATTAATGGACATGCTGCACCTCAGAAAATCCAAATCCCATCGAGCCTCGAGAGACTTGAACCTCAGCACTGAAATAAATAGGACATGCTGAAGGGACAGATTCATAACCCAGAGGCTCCCTTCACTCTGGAATAAAATCCCAGTCCAGGTTAGGCAGAGTCCCACATTGACTCTCTTCAAGAGGAATCTTGATGAGTGGATGGGAGATCGGCTATCACTTCTGTGTCACTGTTAGACAGAGGCACAGTATACTAACCTCAAAAAAAGGCATAGCAAAATTAATTTAAAATGGGTGGCAAAAGCCAAACACACTCTGGCTAGGCTTATAAATGCCCTAGGGCAGATAGCCTAGTATGAACCTATGAACCTATAACTGATTGAGAAAGTGTTGACTGATGATTCAGATAGTATAGCCCTTCCTATCAAAACACAGATCCTCTGACCACCTCCAACACAATACAATTGATACACTCAGTTGGATAAGTACTTAGTATATGCTCATATGTGTGCATTCCTCAGCTACTGTAGTTTGTGTACTGAAAACATTTCTGCAGGAAGTGTCAGTGTTGAATGCATAAGAAAAACGTAACCAATTTTGTATCCTTTACCAGCAGTAATGGACACCTGGATTGCTGCATGCATGCATGTATGTGGTAAATGATTGTTTATGCTGAATGCACAATGCAGTGTCTGAGATGCCACAGATAGAACACTCATTTTTGGTGCAGAAGACTATGGGTCTTATTCCCATACCAGGTAAATGAGGTTTGTAAGAGACCAATTTGTTCAGGGACATCTTCAAGAGAGGGGGGGTTAGATAAATAGAGTAGCAGGAATCGGGAGGATAGAGGAGGATAGGGTTAAATAGCAATGGATGAGGTTTGGGAGGAAGTGGGTTAGGACTAGGTAGGGGCTTAAAGGATGTTAAGCAAGTGTGTCTGGAGTAGGAGTCACATTTTGGCATGAACTTGCTAAAGCGGGTTCTCATCCATGATGACCTACAGGTTTTGGTGGTCAGGTAGGCCTTGGAATGGGTGGGTCGCAGAGGTGAGTAATGTACAGTAACCGGGGTTGGTAGTAATGGTATACATATATATATTTATATATATATATATATATATATTTATATATATATATAGTTTTTTTTTCCATCCTGGTTAGTTCCTCATCAGTGCCAGCCCCTCTACAATGGGTACTGATTGCTAGTGTCATTGGGGGCATTGAGGTATATATATATATATATATATATATATGTGTGTATATGTATGTATGTGTGTATGTATGCATGTGTGTGTGTGTATATACATATATATATATATATATATATATATATATATATATATATATGTATATATATATATATATATATATATATATATATGTGTGTGTGTGTGTGTGTGTGTGTATGTATGTATGTGTGTGTGTGCCTGTGTATGTGTGTGTGTGTGTGTGTGTGTGTGTGTGTGTGTGTTTGTATGTATGTGTGTGTCTGTATATATATATATATATATATATATATATATATATATAAAATAAAAAAGTCGGAAATTAGAGATGCGATCTTGTGCTTGGAGGTTTTCTGTTCTGGGACTTTAGGTCTTCTTTTTCATAGGCTTGTTGGTGATTTTGTGGCGTGGATGTTGGGATTGGTACTTGGTTAGCCAGACTCTGGTTGTGTCATTCTTGTTTGATGGCGGTGCAATGGCGAATGGGGGAGTTTTGCTGTTGCTTTGTTTCTTAAGGAGAGTGTGTGCCTGTTTCGCGGGTCAAGATTTTCCCCGTGAGGAACAGTTGTCAATTGCACATGTGTGGGTGGCGATGACGGCTGTAGGGGAGGATTAAGGTAGGGCTTGGTAATCTTATTTTCGCTCTGCCCCTCCATTGAAGCTAGTAGCTGCAGTAGCACCAGGTAGCAGTTTGGCCTAGTTAACTGTATCGTGAACATGCATTTATTTTATTATAGTCTGGTGCTTTTGGGGGGGAGGAAGAATGCAATGAACCATTGTCGGTTGTGTCCTTGATTGCTTGCAATATAGCCTGAGATTTCTATTGACTGCCAGTCTAGGAAAAGGGTGGACAAAACCACATTAGTACCAAAATTAAGGTGTACCCTTAACATAATGCCATTTGTCATCCACTGTCCATGTTAGGCTGGTGGAATTTGTGAGCCCTTTTCCTAGCCATGGGTGTTTCATTGCTTTGCCTTCAGGCTGGTTTGCAATAGATACTAGGCTTTCAGAGTTTTGTTCTGGTGGCTGGGATTTGTATACTGTTGCTGTGGGCTTGCAGCAGTGGCTTTTGCTGGTTTTGCTCACTTACTGTTGGGGGCATTTTGTTGAGAAGACCTTAGTTGTTGAAATGCAAGTCCAGGGTCTCCACGGGCTGTATCTTAGCTACAAATGTGCGCATGCGCAATAGAGCAGAAAGTGTTGGTCCAGGACATAGCATTCGCACTACTATTAAAAAAAAAATCACAAGAGGAACATGGGTATGCATACCACTCTTGAGTCCGATGTTCGCTGAATATTAGGAAAGTGACTCTTATTTGGTCTGCCCTTTAAATTTGTTGTTTACTGGTGAAGCGCGAAGGACAGGAAGTCCCTAGATAATGACATTCACTAAAGTTTCAGTCATTCTATCCTTCAGAAAAGATAAAAATGTAAGCGTTTAGTGGGCCTCATGGGTTCACATGTTCAGTATTATTTAAATTAAAAATTAAAGAAAAAAAAACAGTGAAAAGGGATTTTTGAATGCTTGGTACTGGCACTGATGTGTCGCAGGGTAGTGTGGCTGGATTCTGCATTTCATTTTGCATTTTTGCAATGCTCCTCTCTTTTGTGATGGAAGGTAGAGTTTCCCTGAAGTTTGTGATGGTGATCCAGGAGATATGTCAGAAATCTGAAAGACATAGTTGCTTACTGTCATGTGCTTATGTTTTATAATGGTAATTAAGTATGATTTATGAAGGGTAACATTAGGTTAGTCCATAGGCCAAGATTCTTTAAATAGTTCACTATATCAGCAATATTTGACATTGAGTGAAGTGATGAGACTATGTAAAGGTAACGTGGTTAACTTATATTTCTGCCAAAAATAATTGGTTTGCTTTAATTAAGCTTTATGTGTAGTCTCCTGTCATTACTAAACAGTTGTGTTTGACTGCAGGGTATTCAGTTAGATTAAGGTAGGTGAGGATGTGGTATTGATCAGTAAGTAGAAGTGCCCAGGTCATCTGCTTATGTAAATAGGCATTTTTTAGATTATATAGCTTCAGCTCACATAGGAGCCTGCTGTGGTCAGCAGTAATGAATGCTTTGGTCAATGTCTGCTGTGTTTGGGTGCCAACTCTGTAGTTATTGGTTGGATCTACTTTGAATAATTTCCCTAGAAGCCTGGGAGGTTAAGTGCTGCAATCAGGTTTAAGCCCTGGCCAATGTCAATTATCGATGGTGGTAGAAAATTCCAGATGGCCTAGTGGTATGGTTTCTGATTATGGTGTTCAGGGTCCTGGGTTCAAGCCCTGCCAGTGCCAGTTATTCCTACTATGGCAGGACTCAGACTTCCAGTGACAATATTTTGAGTGTCAATCAGCTGGCCAATGATAGTCAGTAGGGCTCTCTCATTGGGGTGCAAATACTGCCCAGAGACTACCTTGTCTGTTGTCCCTTTTATGTTCCTGTTTGTGCCGTGTCAGAGAGGCAGGATTCAGGTGTGTGAGAGTGTGCAGGAGACCATGGGTGCTGGGACCAAACTTAGAGCATCTTTCGTTTGTCTGCAGTCCTGAGGTTTATTCTTGGAGCAGGTGGAGTATCATGTTTGTAGTCTGTGTCTTGTCTAAGGTATGGACTGTCAACTTGAAGGAGGATTCAAGGTCTGCTTGGGTCGATGTCCTATGCCACAGGGAATGGGAGTTTTGTCATGGTTGTGATGGGTTGGGGAATACTTGACAGACTTTAACTTTCAAAGGTTTTTGTATGCTCGTGAAGATGCCTCTCAGGAGGGCATGTGTGCTACAGCTTTAATGGATGTGAGGGAGGTTATGGCATGTACTGTTAACAGTAATTGTAACTTTCTTAGTACAATAGACAATTAGTGGCAGTGTTTGTTTTAAGGGAAGGTGTTTGTTTAAGTCAAGGTATCATTAATAGGGTATATGTTACACAAATCTTGCCTGTCAAACAGATTCCACTATATTTGGCATTAACTTTGTACATAGTGTAGTGAATCTGGGGAAATATAATAAATAAATAAATAAATGTTTGCCATTTCTAAATGTTTGGATAGTTGTTTTTGTCCTCATGGGGTGAAACAAATGGGCAAATGGTGGAACGCATGCTAATGGCTGCTGTCAACTTCAATGGGTGGGTATGGGGTATGGGGTGTTTAAATATGCTGGTTTACTGATAAAGAAGATCTTTTTAATGAAGTATTAGGAGTTAGTTTTGTAATTCTTAACATCACTTAATATGAGATATACATTAATTCTGGCATTTCCCTCTTCATCATTCTGGGTCTATTCCAGAACATGGTGTTTTTGGTCAATTTGTGACTTCCTACCTGCTGGGGAATTCATGCTATCGCATGTGCATATTTTTAGTTTTAGGTGCAATAGATGAAAGTTATCCCTGACAGGCCATTTGTTCTATACGGGTGTGTGGTCTTGGCTAGTTTTCTTGGTTTAAATGTATAGTATGGTTTGGGAACTGGTCCTGGTTTTATTTTGGGGAATCTTTAGGATAAAAGATGTGAAATTCATGAGTAATGTGGAATCAAGCAGCATTTACTGTGAAGGAGTTAATATGCACAGCTAATAATTTTCTCTTATTTTGCAGATGAAAGCACAGGAGATCATTAGTTGGTTGAGTATATAAGTGCTCTTGAGAGGTGATGGTTTCTAAGCCTATTTCGGTAAATACTTAATTTGACCTGTCAGATTTGTGGCAATGTGCTGAAAGGTGATTCAAGTTAATTTATAGGCAGGGTGAAGTAGGACTGGTGTTTTCAAGGAGAATTAGGGTGGTTGTAAAGGACAAAATTATTGTAACATGAATTTGGGGCATCTAGAGAGGGGCTGATTAGGCATAGGAAGTCACTAGGTTACTGGTGCTAGGGCCCTTAAAAGTCAGTTTATTTATATTTGTTTTATTTATGGTTATTATGCACTTGTATTTGGAGGTAACGTATTATGCTTGGGGAGGCTGGGTTGATGTCTGGTAGATGGTATGTTAACAAGTGTTTGTTTTGTATTCATTAAGGCATTTCAAGGTGGGTAGTGTAAGGCCAAGGGAGGATGTTGAGGACAAGCAAGTTATAGCAGGATTTGATATTTGCTTTGGGGTAGTTTTAGATACTTACTGGTGGGAGGAGCGGCACCAATTTCAGGAGCAGGGGTAGTTATTAGGTTAATGGCTCTAAGGTTTTGGTGAACTAGCCAGCTTCAGGTAAGTAAGATTCCTTAATCCAGTGTGTACTGCATGTTACTCTTATTTAAGAGGGACATGGGTGATTGTTGCCCGTGTCCAAAGGGATATGGGAGAGCTGTGGGGGGGGGGTGGATTTACACCTCAGGTTTGGTTATCAGCTATAATAGCATGACTATGGATGTTTTTTTCTTTGCCTTAATTATGGTTAACAATGTTGTTGGGAACTACTTGGTTGGGAAAAGAGTGATATATTTATTTATAGAATAGGCCTTTTAATGCATTCATTTGTTTTATTTTGCATGGGTGCCAGTTGTATTGTGATTCTGTGAGGCATGGAGGAAATCTTACAGGTATTTTTGTTAACACATCTTAAGTTTCATTGGTGTTTTGTAGGTGGTAGTAGATGCATTTTATGCAGTTGATGAAGGAGATATGCCAGTGATGGTGCATACTGTCATTAAGAAGCTGTGATTATGTGTGAATGAAGTATTTACAGATTTTTATTTTACAGATCCCTCGGAGGTTGCAAATGGAGAAGGGCTAATTGGGCATTACTTGGTAGGGTGAAGGATGGTGGCTTCAACAGGTGAGAGAAGGGGTTGAGGATGATGTCGGTTGATGGAGTGGTGTGAAAAGAGTTCATGGTCTTCCAGCAAGGCAGCCACATACGGAATTGTTGTTGCACGTTCTTCCCAATAGTTACAATGTAATGGTTTGTTTGCTTGTCTTGGGTGGGGAGCATCAGGAATCTTACACTGTATTATTGGTAACTGGGGTGTTTTTTTTCTTGGATGGGCTTGGGTAGGGTTGAACCCTTCAGGAGTAGGGGATTAGTGGGTTGCACTGAGTAAGTGGGTTCAGGTGGTAAGCTAGATGGGGTGTCCTTGCATGGGAAGTGTGGCTTTGATTTACCATACTTGAAGGAGAGAAAGGGTATGGTTTATTTTCTACATTCTGGATGGAGTTGGCATGTCACTAATCCCGTTTCGAACAGGTGGCATAGGGCATTTCCAAGTTTGGTATAATGTTTGTGGCATTCAAGGGTACTGACAGAGCTAAGAGAGGTCAGATTACTAAAGCTATCATGGGGTTTAGGTGCCTTACTGTTTATAATGGGCAGTTGGTGTTGGCAAGGTGGCTGTTAAATGGCATTTGAAAGTTTTCAGGTTGTTCTACATGTCATTGGACAAGTAAAAGGGGGTGCTATGGGAAGGATCGTTTTGGTGGTTGAGGATTGAGTATTCCTGCTCCAGTGGCAGGTCATGCCCTGGTAATCATTAGTTAATTGCCAGGGACTGGTAATGTCCTGGCAATTATTGTACACCGAATAATGTTTTGCCTTATTCCCCTAATTGTGTCTAGATGATGGAAGTTTCGTAGAGAGAGGGGAAACAGCCTAGTCAGGCTGGTGGGTGGAGAAGACTGGCAGGCTTGCCCTCTTCTGTTCCCCCTCTGGTGTTGGATGGTAAATTCAATAAGTTGGGAAAGGAAAGTGAGTGGTTATGCTGCTTGATAAGTACATAAGTAAGCGAAGGAAGCTACTTATTTGGTTGATTGTATAATGCAATAAATGGTAATGAAAGTGAGTGGTTACGCTGCTTGATAAGTACATAAGCAAGTGGAGGAAGCTGTTTATTGGTTCATGGTATAATACATTAAATGGTAACGGGAGTGAGTGGGTACGCTGTTTCATAAGTAAGTGAGTTGAGGTATGGACTCTGCTTACTGATCAGAATGAGCAGGTTTACGCTGTCCTGTCCTATGATAATGTTACATGGGTGTTATTTCACTTGTATCATGTTTGGTTGAAATTAATGAATATTGGTTAACATTTATGTTTATGGAAATTTAATAAAGGTCATCAAATGCCATTCGGTGTGATGTGTTTCTTGAAGAGGACCAGGACAAATGGATTGCTGACACAGCAGTGCAGCATAAGGGGGGTACTTCAGTCCAGAGTGTGTCAACATTTGAATGAAATGTTAAACCAGAGACTCATCTGCCTGAGTTAGTGGTAGCTCAGGAGGATGGAAAGGATCCCAAGGCACATATTAAGAAGTAGGGATCTTTTAGTTTAAAACCTTCACACAATAATTACAGTATTTGCAAGATTTCTGTAATTAAATGCAATACATATTTTTATAAATAATTTACCAGTCCATTGCTAGATCAACTCAGGGATTCAATAACTCTGTGTAGGCTTAGCACAAAGCCTACACAGAGTTTACGTGTTTGCGTGATGAACAGCAGTGATAATTGCATATGCATGCCATGCATCACACTTACACAAATACAACCAGTGTTTCCTGGCTAGTAACAGTGTTGCTTGTCAGAAAACCATGTAAAGGAGCACAAGCACCTGTAGACATGCAGATATGCTTATCTATAGGCAAACCTGGTCTACGTGATTGTGCGGACAGCCAGAATCATTACCAGGGCTTAATAGAAGGCAACTCATAAAGTGCTATAAGAATGGTTAGTCAGTACAGACTACTGTGTCAACATGTTTTAGGCATACAGAATAAATGTTTTGGTGGTGATCAGAAAGGGCACATAGACTGAATTACATATAACTATTCTGGGTGTGTGTGTGTATTGAAAAAGGCCATACACATGAACTGTAGTAATGAACACAGGGGAGCTGAAACATAGTAAAATATACCAGACGACAGCATGCCAATCATACTTCTCAACTGTCTAGATTTTTGCAGAATGTCCAGATTTTTCTGTCATATTTTTGTTCTGTTTCCCATAAAATTTGCAGTTTTCTGGAAAATCATTAAGGATTAAAGTCACTAAATAATGACAGATATTTGAGCTTTGGATTTCATATTCTTAAGAAAATACATGCTAACACAACAACTTTTATTACAGCAACTTTCTAAGTTTATAAATGCAATATTTAAAATGTGTCCCTATTTTTGGGCCTTTGTCACCCCATTGTTTTTGACTTTCTCTGTATTTATTGTCCTGAGAGGTTGAGAGGTATGATGTCAATGTATGTACACCACAAAGACAAGACGGTTGCAGACTGTACAGTTATCACATATCTACATAATACAGTATGTATTGTTGTTTACACCTCCTGTGTGGTTATAGTTAAATCAACATGCAGTTATTGCATATTATGTGACTGTCACACAAGGTGACATACCAATGGAGAAGAGTTTTTTTGTGATATAAGCATCCTGACATAATCACTGGAGAGGACATCTATCAAGGATGGTATATACAATAGGAGGTATATGCATATTGCGAACATGTGCAAAATGATTTGCTTGAATATGAATGTAATTTCAGCATAGGTCTCAACCAAGCAGGACACATAGCAACAGGCTCGTGGACAACATTAGACAGAAGCATGCACAGTCATGGACAATATCAAAATAGTACCACGAGTACTCTTTGTCATTGACATAAAATATGTGATTGCGAGTTATTATACATGGTTCTGCAAGAACACACTTTATAACTGCCATGATTTGTCAGTAATCTATAAGGGGAATCAAGCACACCTCCCTCAAAAATTACATCTTTTAGAGGTGTTAAGAGGGATATTGTTACACCTGTAGTTTAAATTATGAGCAATCCTGACTAGTTGATAGGTTTGCATGGCATATATATGCCACAATCTACACCTGCATGAATGTAACCCATGCCATCAATGTTATCAATTAGCTATGTATTTACTATGTGCATCACAGGAACATGTATCATATATGCATCTTGTATAACACCTTGCAGGGTGTTCTGTACTGCCAACTTCTAATGGTTATGCATCAAAAACAACACATAGGTATGGCCAATAGGATGTGTGGGAGCTCACTGTGGCAACAGTGATACACTTGAGTAAATCATCCCCGGTAGATGTGTTGGAAGGTACATGCAAAAGGATGCATTGTACTCAAGTGTTGGTGTGATGAGGGCAGAGAACAATGGGACTATAATTTCCTTTGATGTGGATGTCCTGCACATACTCAGGAGATTAGTCAGTACTGTGGGCACATGCTGGTGGATGTTCTGCACACCATCTACCTGATTATACAGGTCACATACCACTTGGTCTGCTCATAGGGGTGCTCTGTCTATATTATAAATATCTTGTGTATCTGCTTTCATAAAGGAACTAATCCCCCCAAGATTTATGTTCATCTACTGTGCCTCCATGGCTCTGGCAACAATCCCTTGTTTGTGTTATGACTGTCTGTATTATACCAACACAAATCTTTGTATTCAGTGATTGCTCACAATTTGCAGTCTTCCACAAAGCTGGTTAGACAAAGGATGTGTAAGTTAGTCTTGACCTCTGAGTTAAATAATGAACAAGAAAGGGCCTACTACAAAATTGTCTTATGGACCTGGTCACTGGATTCTAGATTAAAGTGACTTCACACACTTTGACATTATCTGCCATGTGTGTAATCCATTTGTCTACACACTTGGTGACATAGGTGTGTATGCTCAATTGAGACAGTTTCTCTGTAATACCTGAGTGTGGATTTGTGTCAAATACGTTAGCCCGGTCAAGTTATGCATGATGATGCTGTTTTCATCATGCATGCCCTTGATGACCTTCTTGAAGACATCAAACAGATGTAACAGACATGATGTAGCCTTAATAAACCAAACATGGGTTTGGTACACAGTCAGGAGATTACATATATCCTTGATGACTCATTGGTCTATCTCACAGAAGATGACAGTCAGGAATATGGGTCTACACCTCCATTCATTGGGTGATGGTCCCCCCCAGTTATACTGATAAGTGTTGCTGTACACCCTTCTATGAGGGCATAGGCTGTCTGGAGGCTGTGTTGAGTTAGGGCTTCAACTGTGTCTGGTAGGTCAGGTTTTAAGTCACGCTATAGGGAGCCTGTGATGCTGTCAGGGCTCATTGATTCTGTGGTATTAGCCATAGAGAGAGTTCACAGATGAGCTGCCCTTCTGAGAAAAAGAACTGAGTAATGTTTGCAGGTATAATATGGATGACGGTCAGTGGTGAGAAGGAGGGTGAAGTGTGAGGCAAACTGTCAGCTACAGGACTGTCTATTTTCTCTGACTGAGTATGGCTGGTGGTATCCACAAACAGCTCTGTGTTTAGTTGTGTATTCCCCTTAACATTTCACATTTATTGAAATCAATGATTTGTGAAAATACCTACAAATACAACCTTAGTCATGCATCACATTCCACACACTGATACTGTTCACGCAGTCGTACAATTGTTCCTATGTCAAATAATTACATCAATTGTATAACATATACCTATATGCGTTTCATCGAAAAACTGTGAGAGAACTCATACCATACAAGGCCACATTACAAATCATTTGTTTGTGGCTCATGCAGAACATTTCCTGACACAAATGCTAATAGTCACACAATGGTGTTTCTGACCACCACAATAATCCTTGGGAACAGCAATACAATTCCACATACAATGAATTCCACAAGGTAGCAACTGAATCAAAACTTGATATATTACAATATGTGGATGAAACAAGACTTATGTGCCCATGTAATCAGTATGAATTTGTATTGTCTGTCACAGAGCATTTAAAGATGGTAGGTATACGCATGCATACCTGTGCCATACTGTAAGTGTCACTGTGATAGTGGAATGAGAACTGTATACAATGTTGATCTTCTCCACTACAGCAACACATGTCCTAATAAGCCAACAATATACATAAAAGTATATCATACCGTCAACAGTTCTCGGGAGGCATATTAGTATGGCTGTTATAAAAGGAGCATGTATTGAAATGGCAGTGTCAAATTGAGTGTGCAAGATCAAGATTATGTACAGAAAATTCACAATTTAGTTAAGGCATTTTCTGATAGAGGTTACAATCAAATTAAAGTTAGTGAGAATGTAAATGTTGTTAGTGGTTTAAGAACTAGTAAGGCTAAGCCTTATTTTGCAGATAAATAGATCAGTGAAATGAGTATAAACCAAGAGAAAGGGGAAAAGAAGTTAAAGGTTTCTGTGTTTTATTCGAGTGATATAAAACAATACAGGGACATCATCGAAAAAGACTGGGAAATTTTAACAACAGATGATGAGATTAAAGAAATAGTTGATTCCAAGCCAAGGTTTATTTATAAAAATATGATGTCTTTGAGAAGGTGCTTATTTTGCCCAAAAAATAAGAAGGCAGATTATAGCCCTAAATGTACCATTCCTTGTGGTCAATGTTCAGTTTGACAATATATAGACAATAGCAATACGTTCAAACATCCTGATCAGGGTAAGGTGTATACATTTAATGTACATGCCACATGCAACACTGCTAATATAGTTTGTTTAGCACATTGCATAATATGCTCTAAATTTTATATAGGAAAAACTGATAGGGCTTTGAGAGACAGAATTAAGGAGCACTATTACCACATTAGTAAGGGAATTAATGTCAGAGCATTGTCCAAGCATATTCAGAAAACAGACACTACATGCGTTTTTATGTTCTTGGCTACAGGGAGAATTTTAGAGAGTGTTAGAAAAGGTGATATTAGAAATTTAACAGAACAATTGGAAACAAAATGAATAATTAAGTTCAGGGGTGACTTTGGGCATGGCTTGAATGATAGAGTTCCTTCTTCTTCTTTTTTTCCCAGTTAGGGGTCACCACAGCGGATCACCTGTCTGCTCATGATTGGCAGTGGAGTTTTATGGTGTTGAGTTGCCAGCCCGGCACCCAACTTTCCACAGAATGCACACATACACGCACTCATGCCTAGGGCCAATTTAGAGTGTCTAGTTCACCTACAGCATATCTTTGGGAGGAAATCAAAGCACCAGGAGGAAACCCATGCAACCACAGGTAGGACATGCAGACTCCACACAGAAGGCACCCCAGCTGAGGATTGAACCAGAGAACCTCTTGCTGTGAGGTGGCAACGCTAGCCGCTGCATCACCGTGGCCGCCCCTGAATGATAGAGTTCCTATTATACCAAAACTGAAAGCTAAACCATTGAGTAGAAAGTAGTAGGTCCAATATACACTGTTAAGGGATGAGTATATTTTATAATATGTTAGAATGTTGTTTTTTTTTAACAATTTGATGATAGATAGTATTTATGTCATAATAGTTATTTATATTGTGATACATATGTATGTATTTATTAAGATTATGAATGCAATTTTAACCATATTTCTCTTTAAGAAAAACTGCAGTTTAGTCATGTGATAGCTAAATAGGGTATTTAATGAGTTTTTCTGTTGGTTTAACTTACATCTGATGAAGCAGCCCAGCTGTGAAAGAGCTCATGTACTTGTTTTTGAATTAAACATGTTATGATACTGGAGTATTTGGCTATTCTTTGTCCTTTTTTTTGTTTGGTGGATTATGCACTTTTAGACTTCAGTTGTTTGTACATGTGTTACTTACATATTTAGTGCAATGACTGATCACATAAATATTTATGAGTACTGTTTGCACACATGCAGCTCTGTCTCCTCTGTATTGTGTTCATTCTTCGTTTATCTATGTCGTACACTCAGACATGCAGTCTGTAAGGCGTTTTGTATCACTGTCCTTAAAATGTATGGGAATACTACATGACAGTAATATATAGTTTTCAACAAAGATAGGAGAGTTTGGCTATTAGTGAACAAAAACTGAGAAATATGTGCTGCTCACTTCCATTTAAGTGCTAGCTACACTAACTTATACACTTTGTCAGTGTACCTGGGTGACACACCCACTGCAGATAAGGGAGTCTAAATTGCTGTTGTCGTCTTCTCCCTACCAGTAATTCACAGTTGCAATCCATTAGCTACTAACAGTGAGGTAGTGCCTACAGTATGTTTACACCTGCTACATGAAGTCAAAACTTTGGCATTCAGCAATTCTAATGAGATCACACCTCATTTGTATCTTCATCATGCTCAGAGGCCTGAATCTACACTATGAAAATGCAACTATGTAGCTAAGGAACTTGAAGGTGGGGAGAGTTGTGTATGTGGAGAACACTGAAGAAGATTGCTATTAATTTGAATTTATCTGCTCAGAATCCTACTGATCTTGCTAAGGTATGGTTGTATTTTTCAAGTACATGATAGATTTCTTTTCACATGATACAAGGAAAATATTTTAGATATATGGATTAAAAAATTGCACTTTTATCTATATACACCATGTAAGTTCACTGTTGGCACAGGCATTTTTGTCAAGAATTGTAGTTTCTCAGATACACAGGCTTATTAACTGTTATCACAAGTGTTTTTGCTAACAACTGGTTATCTTACATTCTTCTATATTATTTCAATGGAATGTAATGTCCTATATTGTCAATGACACAGGGGTGTTAGGCTTCTAAAATGGCTCATAGATACCTCTAGGGGAGAGCTGTGCACAGTTAGAGGTCAGTGGCAATCGTATAAAGTTTACTTTTCTATTGTGAATGTATACACATTTTGTGAGAATTTTCTTGAAAGCATGTCTAACAGTTGACTAATGTGTTATTCCTTGCTTGGTACAAACTGTAATTTGTCTGTTTTTTGGAGGTGGGGGAGCCAAATACCATTTGTATGTTGCCACAAAAACGTTGTGTTTCAAGATGTATGCTTTTGAAATAGTGTAGTCATCAAGTTATTTCTGTGGTAAACAATAAATTACACCATTGTTATTCCTTGTTTTGGTTCAACCATTGGTTTGTGTGTGTCTCTGAGATGGAACAAACCCATAAACCTTAAATTTTAATACTTGAACAGGGTGTCTGCAGTGGTTAATAATATATATATATATATATATATATATATATATATATATATATATATATATATATATATATATATATGTGTGTGTGTGTGTGTGTGTGTGTGTGTGTGTGTGTGTGTACATAAGCAGGAATTTAATTATGTGTTATTTGTATGTTGTATCCTTCTCAGTTTTATGTCACCTGGGAGTATGGCACCCAAGTATACTAATCCATGTAAACCCCCTTTCGGTGACTCAGAGAATGAGATAATTGTGCAAGCATTTAGATGCAAGGACGTGTGGATATGTCTGACAAAATGCAGAATTGGAACTAGACAGTGAAGGATGAAAATGTTGTAGGGGGATGCAGCAAGACTTATGATCAGATGTGTCAGAGGGCCACTGATATGGTTTCATCAGCCTGAAGGAGAGCAGCTGCAGTTGCCCATGAACAGCTGGCTACAGGTTGGGGGGCAGCTACAGAGCCACCACTGACACCAAATGAAGAGTTCCTGTCCAGTGTCAGAGATCCAGAGAGTTCAGTGGAAAGTGCACAAGAACATGTGCTTGATGTTGGTGCTAATGATTCTGGGAGGACACGTATGTGCTAGGTGGAGCTTTCAGGTAGGCTTAGATATATGAATTTATATTTTCCTGTATGTTATAAAAGTAATAGTTCATGTTGTTTTAATTAATTTATTTATTTTGGTTGAACCTATTGATAAAATGATGCAGTTAACATATTTTGTTCATTACACATGGGCTTTGGGTGGATGTGTTAGCCAAGTTTCAGTTAAAAGTATTGTTAGTGGTCATAATAGACAAAAATTATGTCCACCCCTGAGTCATTGGAATTGAGGTGATTGTGTCCTTACCTTTTGCTTAACTTTGTGTCCTTACCTTTTGCATAACTTCTTCCAGGACCATCCTCCCAAGCAGGTGTGGAGTCCTCGGCACATGGTAAGCCAAACATTTTTCTTTGATTATTGATTGCCATTTGTCAGAAATATACATTTATCTGTATGCATGAGTGTGTATGTATTGCTGTACCATCATAAGTGTGTATGTATTGCTGTACCATCTGTGAAAGTGGCATCAGTAGTTTGCTATCATATATTAAATTGTAGTGTAGGTATTTATTTCCTGTGTTTGTTGCTTATTATCACAGGTGATCCTGCAGTGGACATGTAGGACTCTTACCACCTGATGTCAGAGTATCAGCAGACTTTGGTGACAGTGGCCAGAGGCACAGTCAGAGGAATGAAGAGGTTGAATGTGAGGTTGATATTCAGCCATACCCTGTATTTCCATCAGACATAGTCAGTAGGCCTATAATTATGCATGTTTAGGGTTCTCACGGAGGCACAGTCACATTCCAATAGGGCCTCTGAGGACATGTTTAGGGTTGTAGATGTGGCACAGACTGACATGCATGACTATCTCTGCCATTTGGCCAATACAATGGATCAAATGACTGACATGATGGAAAGGGCAGTGTCTGTCATTTACTGGTAGGGGGACAGCATCCATGTGGACATAGGTCAGCATCATGTAATGTTAGTCAACGATGCCCGATCACACTCCTGTTGTGGCATGACTTCCACTGCTCTGTCAGTAATTGAGTTGCCCTAGATGTGGTAGGCCATGGTCCTGGATGTACTCATGAGGAGAACTCATCCAGCAGACATCAATCACTTTCATGTAGCAGCATTGCATCTGACCATGGGCCTGGACATGCCAGTACAATTCCTGGCAGAGCCAGTTCTCATGGTCGGGGACAATGAAGATGAACTGGAACCTCTACCATGCACTGCTCACACCTGTCCAACATTCCAGGATGCACAGCTAGCACTGAGCCTGGCTGTGTTCTTGTAGACACTCAGACACATTTCACTTTAAGTGCCCATACAAACACACACATAACAGTTACAAGGGCCACTGATGAGGCTTACAGGTCATTAGGTCTCAGTGGCCATTTAATACTTTATCAACATTTCTTCCTGCCTGACTTTCTTACTCACACACACTCACTACCTTTTGTGTCAGCCTTGACCTCCTGCCCCCCTACACACACACACACACACACACACACACACACACACACACACACACACACACACACACACACACACACACACACACACACACACACAAAACACCTGTGCAAATGATGATAACTGTGCCATCTCCTTGATTTTCTGTTTTCTGTCTTTTGGATTCAGGGATACATAAGTCTTTCGTCTGATACATAGGGTGCATAGCTGACAGAGTGCTTAGTATATATGTGTTTGCAATGCTCTTTTGAAAACTGTACTGCTTTCTTACAGATTTTTGAAATGTTTGAATCTTTCATGCATGAGGCCAATTACTTGACAGAGGGCACATCTATTGACATAAGTCAGTGATGTCACATATTGTTGTCATTGCTGTACAGATCACCCACCTTCTGCATTAGCAAGTAACAGTATGCAAGGGTGTTTCATTCATTTCTGTTCTTAGGCATTTATTTCCCTCTTCCAGATTCAACACTTACCTTGGAAGTACAGCAGTTTCAAGAGTTTTAATTTGGGGTTAAGTCTACATGATGGTAGCAGTACCCAGACATTGCATGGGTAATTAAAGATTGTGAGTATTGCCTGGCATCACTGTTACTATATGTAATGCATAGGATAAAGGTTTTACTCCTTAGGTGGTGAGCGTGTATGCTATCTGTTGCCTCTTGGCCAGGGTGATGGCATATTGTGCATGGCTATGTCTGCCTACACCCATAGCAGTGGGTGATTTCCCCCTCTTATTCCTGTGGTTGTGGTAACCTTGCCAGTGGTGGTGAGATGTGTGCACCTTCCCACTGGTGTTCCTGCTGAAGCCATTTCCTCAGGATGATACTGTGAAGATAGCACAGATGGTGAAAACTTCAGAACAAGTACGGGGATTGTGCCTCAGAGCTCCCCAGATGTATGTAGGTACTGAAACCATGACTTTAGCAGCCCAAACACATGCTCTATGATCTTTCTTGTTTGAGCATGTGCCTTACTGTAGCATTCTTCAGTTAGTGTGTGCGCATTTCTGATGGGTGTCAT
This sequence comes from Protopterus annectens, assembly GCF_019279795.1. Lineage (NCBI taxonomy): Eukaryota > Metazoa > Chordata > Ceratodontiformes > Protopteridae > Protopterus > Protopterus annectens. The sequence continues at coordinate 56,857,695 of NC_056736.1, forward strand.
CAGCCACATTTCCAGTGCATAACCTGCATCTCTCATCCTGTGGGATATCCCCCCTAGAAAATCTCTGATAGAAAACTGAGAGTTGTGCATATGGGAATCATGGTAACTGTCTCTGTTGCTAGCACACACATTCAGGATGATTGTCTTAGCATTACACGTGACCTGGCAGATAATGGAGTGGAAGCCCTTTCTGTTTATGTACACCTTTTCCTGTTCCCCAGATGGTGCTTTGATTTCAATATGCATGCAGTCTATGGCACCTAGGACTTCAGGGAAGTGTTATACAGGGTAGAAACCCTGTATGGTGGTAGCTCTGTCCTGGGGTGCAAGGGGAAATTGTATATAATCACTGGCACGTTGTTGCATAGCAGTATGAAATTGATGTAGGATCCTGAATGTTAATGCCTGTTACAGACCCAGCATATCCTCTGTTGGTCTCTTGAAGGTTTCTGTAGCTAATATTCTAAGGCTAGATGTACCTTAGTCTCCACAGGTATTGGTTCCCCTCGGTTTGCCCTTGTTCTCAGTTGAGGATGACAGAGGTTGCAGAGTTCCTGTAGTGTATCTCTAGCCATCCTGTAGTGCTGTACAATTTCTATCCCATGCAGATTGTGAAAAGCTAAATGGGGTCTAAACACCCTTTCTTTCTTGGCTAAGGTCTACTAGCAGCAGCAGCATAGACTTAGGCCTGTTGCACATATACATGTATAGGAGTGACAGCAGCCCCCAACATTGTTACTGTGTAGAGCAGTTTCCCCGGCTGTATTCTAATAGATTTTGGAATTTGCAGGCAAAACCTGCACTGAGTCTACGTGATTGCTTTATAGCTTGCTAAATAGCTGCTCCAACTTCGATTGGTTGATTAGCATACAATTAGCATGCCACAATGTTTACAGTGTTTGCATGACTTACTGAATACAAACCAGTGCTCTACCATGTGCATGTTGTGCCATGATGCGTACACAATTTTAATGAGCCATGTAGGTTTATTGAATCTCCCTCATATCTGCATACTTTTAATACAGACTATCTGTCTTAATAAGACCCCCCCACTCAATTTTCATAACCAAAATTTTATTTTTTCAAGCACTTGAGCTAAATCCCACTTTCCATTAAACATAATTTCTCTCATCCTTTTGTGCCATAGTATCCATAACACATCAAACTATTTTTATGTATAGTGTATGTGTATATATATATATATATATATATATATATATATATAAAATCTATGTTTTTATATTTATAATATTCGTATTCAGTGATATCCATATTTGCACCTTCAGGCCCCTTGATGCCATCAAAATAATATATATCTCCTAATTTTTGCCAGAATTTCACTACTCTTTTTCGTTTCAAGAATACATCTGCAGTTGTCTCAGTTTTTTACAATAATTACAACCACAATATGCATTCATCTCATTTCTTGTATGGCATACGTGCTTTAACTGGAAGTGTCCTTACTACCAATCTCCATAAAAAATCCTGACATTCTAACATATTCATACATCTCTCGATTCTTGCTTTCATAACTTTAATTTTCTCCTCCTGTATATCTCTTCAAGGATACGCATAAGTCACATAACAGTATTTATGCATAATGTTTTCATACCACAGTTTTTTTTCATTTTAAATTTCATTTATATTTATTTTCCAAAACACATTTTCCTGATAAATTTTTAATTCACCTTTCAAACAATCTTTTTCTAGTGGAGGAAATAATATTAAGTACTTTCTTTTTGTAATTCAGTGGTAAACTAAAATCACTAGCAATGTATGCTATCTTAGTCAGCAAAATAGAATTTATCAAATTCTTAAAAAATAATTGGAAAGTGTTCCTGAATCTACAAGTATTCTTTATTGATTTTATTATTTTCTTCCATTGCATGTCCTTTATATTATACCTGCCAAAATATATACCTACGTTTTTTTATTTCTTTAATATTAAATTCTTCTATCCTTCTTTTCTTCATTCAAATACATGCCAATTGACTGTAAAGATTCACTTAAGCAATTCAATACTTTCTTCATATCCTCTATATTCTTAGTAACTAATGTGATGTCATCTGCATGCAATAACATTATAGGTATTTCAATACCTTCTTACATCTTTCATATCATTATTTATACAACTTACTGCAACATTTATTCCGAATGTAAACATTGTACTACTCACTGGACATCCTTGCCTTATTCCACTTTTTATACTTACTTTTCCTCTTAACCATCACATGTATATAACTGTATTTATATGCAGGAACACATACATTTATTATCTTCCTACTAGGATTGAAGTATTTCTCATTTTCACTCTGCTCTTCAGTGTGGAAGAAATATTAGCTGAACTGGTAGTTAGTCAGTGTTTGCTGAATTTTGTTATTTGCTAGTAATTACAGGTGAGGGGTAGTCACATTCTTTGATTTCCTGTCCTTGCCTATTTAAGTGGTACAGTGTGAAATATTTTCTGCTTAAAAACCTCAGCTTTAGCCAGCTAACAACTTGCTATATTCAACTGGACGTATAAGAGAATTTAAGTACCTTTATCTGCTTTTTTTTCAAAAAAATACAGTATTTAAATTGATTTTAACTGTGTGAAAAGAATATTTAGCTGAACTGGAAGTTTTCACTCTGCTCTTCAGTGTGGAAGAAATATTAGCTGAACTGGTAGTTAGTCAGTGTTTGCTGAATTTTGTTATTTGCTAGTAATTACAGGTGTGGGGGTAGTCACATTCTTTGATTTCCTGTCCTTGCCTATTTAAGTGGTACAGTGTGAAATATTTTCTGCTTAAAAACCTCAGCTTTGGCCGGCTAACAACTTGCTATATTCAACTGGACGTATAAGAGAATTTAAGGACCTTTATCTGCTTTTTTTTTTCAAAAAAATACAGTATTTAAATTGATTTTAACTGTGTGGAAAGAATATTTAGCTGAACTGGAAGTTTTCACTATGCTCTTCAGTGTGGAAGAATTATTAGCTGAACTGGTAGTTAGTCAGTGTTTGCTGAATTTTGTTATTTGCTAGTAATTACAGGTGTGGGTAGTCACATTCTTTGATTTCCTGTCCTTGCCTATTTAAGCGGTACAGTGTGAAATATTTTCTGCTTAAAACCTCAGCTTTGGCGGCTAACAACTTGCTATATTCAACTGGACGTATAAGAGAATTTAAGTACCTTTATCTGCTTTTTTTTTCAAAAAATACAGTATTTAAATTGATTTTAACTGTGTGGAAAGAATATTTAGCTGAACTGGAAGTTTTCACTCTGCTCTTCAGTGTGGAATAAATATTAGCTGAACTGGTAGTTAGTCAGTGTTTGCTGAATTTTGTTATTTGCTAGTAATTACAGGTGTGGGGGTAATCACATTCTTTGATTTCCTGTCCTTGCCTATTTAAGTGGTACAGTGTGAAATATTTTCTGCTTAAAAACCTCAGCTTTGGCCGGCTAACAACTTGCTATATTCAACTGGACGTATAAGAGAATTTAAGTACCTTTATCTGCTTTTTTTTAAAAAAAATACAGTATTTAAATTGATTTTAACTGTGTGGAAAGAATATTTAGCTGAACTGGAAGTTTTCACTCTGCTCTTCAGTGCGGAAGAAATATTAGCTGAACTGGTAGTTAGTCAGTGTTTGCTGAATTTTGTTATTTGCTAGTAATTACAGGTGTGGGGGTAGTCACATTCTTTGATTTCCTGTCCTTGCCTATTTAAGTGGTACAGTGTGAAATATTTTCTGCTTAAAAACCTCAGCTTTATTCAACTGGACGTATAAGAGAATTTAAGTACCTTTATCTGCTTTTTTTTCAAAAAATACAGTATTTAAATTTATTTTAACTGTGTGGAAAGAATATTTAGCTGAACTGGAAGTTTTCACTCTGCTCTTCAGTGTGGAAGAAATATTAGCTGAACTGGTAGTTAGTCAGTGTTTGCTGAATTTTGTTATTTGCTAGTAATTACAGGTGTGGGGGTAGTCACATTCTTTGATTTCCTGTCCTTGCCTATTTAAGTGGTACAGTGTGAAATATTTTCTGCTTAAAAACCTCAGCTTTGGCCGGCTAACAACTTGCTATATTCAACTGGACGTATAAGAGAATTTAAGTACCTTTATCTGCTTTTTTTTTCAAAAAATACAGTATTTAAATTGATTTTAACTGTGTGGAAAGAATATTTAGCTGAACTAGAAGTTTTCACTCTGCTCTTCAGTGTGGAAGAATAATTAGCTGAACTGGTAGTTAGTCAGTGTTTGCTGAATTTTGTTATTTGCTAGTAATTACAGGTGTGGGGGTAGTCACATTCTTTGATTTCCTGTCCTTGCCTATTTAAGTGGTACAGTGTGAAATATTTTCTGCTTAAAAACCTCAGCTTTGGCCGGCTAACAACTTGCTATATTCAACTGGACGTATAAGAGAATTTAAGTACCTTTATCTGCTTTTTTTTTCAAACAAATACAGTATTTAAATTGATTTTAACTGTGTGGAAAGAATATTTAGCTGAACTGGAAGTTTTCACTCTGCTCTTCAGTGTGGAAGAAATATTAGCTGAACTGGTAGTTAATCAGTGTTTGCTGAATTTTGTTATTTGCTAGTAATTACAGGTGTGGGGGTAGTCACATTCTTTGATTTCCTGTCCTTGCCTATTTAAGTGGTACAGTGTGAAATATTTTCTGCTTAAAAACCTCAGCTTTGGCCGGCGAAGAACTTGCTATATTCAACTGGACGTATAAGAGAATTTAAGTACCTTTATCTGCTTTTTTTAAAAAAAAATACAGTATTTAAATTGATTTTAACTGTGTGGAAAGAATATTTAGCTGAACTGGAAGTTTTCACTCTGCTCTTCAGTGTGGAAGAAATATTAGCTGAACTGGTAGTTAGTCAGTGTTTGCTGGATTTTGTTATTTGCTAGTAATTACAGGTGTGGGGGTAGTCACATTTTTTGATTTCCTGCCCTTGCCTATTTAAGTGGTACAGTGTGAAATATTTTCTGCTTAAAAACCTCAGCTTTGGCTGGCTAACAACTTGCTATATTCAACTGGACGTATAAGAGAATTTAAGTACCTTTATCTGCTTTTTCTTCAAAAAAATACAGTATTTAAATTGATTTTAACTGTGTGGAAAGAATATTTAGCTGAACTGGAAGTTTTCACTCTGCTCTTCAGTGTGGAAGAAATATTAGCTGAACTGGTAGTTAGTCAGTGTTTGCTGAATTTTGTTATTTGCTAGTAATTACAGGTGTGGGGGTAGTCACATTCTTTGATTTCCTGTCCTTGCCTATTTAAGTGGTACAGTGTGAAATATTTTCTGCTTAAAAACCTCAGCTTTGGCTGGCTAACAACTTGCTATATTCAACTGGACGTATAAGAGAATTTATGTACCTTTATCTGCTTTTTTTTTCAAAAAAATACAGTATTTAAATTGATTTTAACTGTGTGGAAAGAATATTTAGCTGAACTGGAACTTTTCACTCTCCTCTTCAGTTTGTCCCACCCACCCTCCCCTGTTTTTGTTTTGGTGTTAATCTTAGTGGCCTTGCAGCTGCCCGCCCCTCTTGTAAATTTGTGTTTGGATACTCCTTCTGGGCCCATCTCATTTGCTCACTCAACTGAGTGCAGTGAGATCATATTCTGATTTCAGGCACTCCTACTGTGTACAAAGAGAGCATCTGGGAAACAGAAAAAAAAATTAAGCTTGTTTCCTGCCTTTCCTGTTAAGTGGTATAGACTATTTGTAGGCTTTCGAGCCCCCAAGCCCTTCTGTGTTGGAGGGAAGCCTTCTAGCTTAGTTTTTTTTCTTATAACTAGCCAGTTTTCTAGTTTCAGCACTCAAATCTGTTTCTTTGATCTCAGCACTTGTTCAGAAAAAAAAAATGTAATCTGCTTTTACTGTACTTGTGTTTCTACCTACTTTTTTTTACTTTTGCATCATCTTAAAAGTACTCAATTGTATTTATTACTGCTTGGTGTAACTCATTCTAAGCCTTCTGGTTTAAACACTTGGGCTTCGGACCAGTTGTTTTGCACTGAGAGGGTTTGTGGTCTGCACTGTAGTGGCAGAACAGGTAGCTTACATCCTTCTAGGTTGGGAACTGCTGATTGAGGGCTCAGTGTCTGTTATTCTAAAAGTGTATTAATTCTGGTTTAAGCACTTAGGCTTTCAGGCCAGTTATTTTACATTAAGAGGGTTCGTGGTCTGCACTCTTGTGGGAGGAGAGGCTGGACTCTGCCCTTCTGAGCTGGGAATTTCTGATTGAAGGCTTATAGTGCATGCATATCTGAACTGCTTCTTACTGAAGTTGGTGCACCTTGTTTGCTGTGGCATAGACTGGATTCGGACCTGCTGGATCTAGCTTTGTTTGTGTAACTTCAGCACTAATCCAGACATTCTCTAAAGTATTCAATTGTATTTATTACTGCTTGGTAGTAACTTGATTAAAGTTTAGCTGTCATTCTAAGTCTTTTGGATTAAGCACTTGGGCTTCAGACCAGTTGTTTTACATTAGGAAGGTTTGTGGCATGCACTGTGGTGGCAGGACAGGTAGCTTTCATCCTTCTAAGTTGGGAACTGCTGATTGAGAGCCCAGTGTCTGTTATTCTTAAAGTGTATTAGTTCTGGTTTAGGCACTTGAGCTTCAGGCCAGTTATTTTACATTAAGAAGGTTTGTGGTCTGCACTCTTGTGGGAGAAGAGGCTGGACTCTGCCCTTCTGAGCTGGGAATTTCTGGTTAAAGGTTTATAGTGCCTGAATATTTGAACTGTATCTTACTGAAATTGGTACACCTTGTTTGCTGTAGCATAGACTAGATCCAGGCCTGCTGAATATAGCTTTGTTTATATGCTTGTTGTTTGTTTGCTTGTTATTTCCTGGAACGCTAATTCCACCTAATACGCGGCTTCTCAGCTTCTGTGGCTCACTAGTGATATCTGCATTGCTTGCTGTACTTATTTCCTTGTTTCACTTGAAAGAAAGTTACTGTTTGTCGTTTTTCATTTAAGTTACCTGTAACACATTGCACTTAAGTTACCTGGCACTTGCTCACTAAAGCAATTATATAAGTCAGCACTAAAAATTAAAAGCACTACACCCTCACTCCCCACTGGCCCTGGTTTTCAATTATTAAGGAATTCCCAATATTATTCTAGCATGTCCAAAGGTCAGTTGTCAATCTCCTCTCGGTCCAGCTGGTGAATCTGGGAATCTTGAGGCAATGTTACAACTGCCTTATGTACACAGACAACCCTCTCCTCCTCCCAACAAATTCCAACACATGTGAGAGATGCAACCATATAGCCAAACTGGAGGCTAAGCTCTCTCAACTCAGTACTGGCATAACCAGTCAGGAGGAGAAGGAAACCATACTCACTACAATTCCAGTCTCACATAGACCTACCACGACAGCAAACCAAACACATAATCACACAAAAACATACTCGGAGACTCTAAATAAAGATCTGCCGAAGCAGCAGAGACCGCCAAAGCAGACACCCAAGCAGCTGCTACCCCAAAACAAAACACGTGCAACACATATCTCACAAAGCCAGTGTGCCAAACAGTCACAGCCCTTAAGACTAAAATACACACCTGATACACTTGTAATAGATGACTCTATCGTCAGGCACACTGACGTCCCGCTCACCAGGCTGAACAAGGAGAGGGTCACGGTGAGCAGCCTGTTGAGTGCTAAGATCCGCCACATAACACAAGCACTCAGGTCACTCCAAGGCAAGTACAAATATGACTCAGTCATTGTCCATGCTGGTGTGAATGACCTGAGACGTACCTCCCTGGACTACATGAAAAGAGACATAAAGGAGCTCTCTGAGCATGTAGCCCAGGCCGGTATGACCCTGACCTTGAGTAGCATCTTACCCTCACCAAGAATGATGCCACAATATGAAGACAAGATGAGCAATTTCAACAATTGGCTTAAGTACTGGTGTCATTCAAAGGGGATCCAATGCCTGTCAGCTTGGGATGGTATGCTTGACAAGCCACGATGCTTCGCTAGGGACGGCTTGCACCTGTCACCCCTGGGCTTTTGGATATTGGCAAAGGCTCTTGCTACCCCTATAGTGCCTTTTTTAGGCAAGGCTCAAAAGACAAACCCACCTCCATAGGTATCACAAGGGATAAGAAACTAAGAGTAATGCTACTCAACGCCAGAAGTCTAAACCTCAAGATGCACGCACTCGAAACTCTCCTTAGCATGGAGAACATCGATATCTGTGCAGTAACAGAAACCTGGTTCAGGGCTCCCGAGAGCACCCCAGCACTACCAGGTTATACCTCATACCATGCTTTGAACCCAAAACTTGGACCGAACCACAAAAGGAGGGGGAGTATCGATATTCATCAAAGATACCCACACCTCCAGGTTGGTGGCAAAGCACGAAGCATCAGAGACTATCCATGTGCAACTAACAGTGGGTAAAACTGCCTTCCAGTTTATAGCCTGCTACAGACCACCCTCCCAAACCCAGGAACCCCACTTGGCCTTCCTGAGAACACTGGAAAATAGGAAGGTCTCTCCAAACACCATTATATTGGGCGACTTCAACTACCCAAACATAGACTGGGAGCATTACTCTAGCTCCAACACCCTAGCCCAAAGGTTCCTAGACTTTATAAACTCAAATGCTATGGAACAACTTGTTACCACTCCCACAAGAGGGGAAAACATACTGGACCTGATCATCACCAACATGGGGACTCTATGCTCCAGACCAGAAGTGTATCCCTCACTGGTAAGATCAGACCATAAACTAATCTCACTGGATATTCACATCCCGACACCACCCCCTGCCCAGAAAACCACAGTGAAAAACTTCTCTAAAGCAAATTTTACACTTCTCAAAACTGAGGTGGAATCCTTCAAAGCCCCCGGGCCTGTGGAAAATACAGCCCAGACTGCAGAATCCTTTATAAACGCATTCTATGAACACCTTCAGGAATGCATGGATCATGCGATCCCAAATAAAACAAAGACCCAATCCTCCAAAGGCAGACGTCCTGTCTGGTGGACCCCAGCCATAAACAAACTATACAATAGAAGGAGGAAGCTACTAAATGATAAAGCAAAATCCCAAAAAGGCATCACTGATCAGTATTAGCAAAAACTACATGCACACATAAAATTGTCTAAGGCCAGCTTCGAGAGAAAAATTGCACAGGACACTAAGGATAATCACAAGGCTTTCTTTAGTTATATTAGGAACCTGGGTGGTAATTCCCAGATATGCTCAGAATTAGTCTAAAATGACAAAAAATACACCGAACCCACAGACATTGCCAACATCCTAGCTGACAGGTACAGACCAAACTTCTCCCCCCCCCATCAAAAGGGCAAATATCTATCCCAGCAGAGTGCTGCCCCCCTGACATCTCAGATGCTCAGGTAAGAGCTGCCCTCTCCAAAGCAAAAAACACAGCATCAATAGGACCAGATGGTGTCCCAGGCTGCGTCCTACATGAACTCAAAGAAGAGCTAAACCCAAACATAAAACTACTGTTCAATCTCAGCCTTACTACAGGATATGTGCCCAAAGAGTGGCGTACAGCAACAGTGGTCCCTCTCCATAAAGGTGGTGCCTCAACGGATCCTGGAAACTATCGCCCCATAAGCCTGACTAGCTTGGTCTGCAAAGCTATGGAAAGGATCATCATGGACCTCATAAATAAAGATATTGGGGACCTACATACACTGGATCCTACCCAGTTCGGCTTTGTTAAGGGCAGATCCTGCCTCTTAAACCTGGTTGATTTCTTTGAAACAGTCACCAAGGCCATTGTGAGGGAAGGTGGTCCACACAGCCTACCTGGACCTCGCAAAAGCCTTCGATACAATACCCCACTCGGGCATTATAGATAAACTCACCAGCTTAAATATAAACCCCTATGTCACTAGATGGATTGCAAACTGGCTCAAGGACAGAACCCACATGGTTAGAATTGCTGGAGCCATGTCAGACTCCAAACCAGTTACAAGTGGTGTCCCACAAGGCTCAGTCCTGGGACCTCTCTTGTTCGGTATATATTTCAGGTACAGGCCAACACGGAAGGACTGTGGCTGACCAAGTTCGCAGATGACTGCAAACTGGGTGCCATAATCGACTCTCCAGCCGACACAAGCATCCTCCAAAAGGGCCTCATAGAAACAGACAACTGGTGCCAGAGCCATGGCCTCAAGCTAAATGCCAAAAAGTGTATAGTCATCCCCTTTGGCAGAAACAAAGTGCCCACAAATTACCACATAGGTGGAAATCCATTAAGTACAGAAGAAGTAATTAGGGACCTGGGGACCCAAGTTGATAGCAATCTCTCATTTGACAACCATTAGCCAAAGTGGTTAGAAAAACATTTTATATAGCCAACCTAATCATGAAGGGATTCACATCTAGATCAGGGGAGGTCATCGTGCCTCTTTACTCATCCCTCATCAGGCCCATAATTGAGTACAATGCCTTTTGGGATGTACCTTACCAGACACCTGCAGCAACTGGAAAGACCCCAAAAGTACCTCACCAAGAGGATCAAAGGGCTCAAACAGATGCCATATGCTGCCGGTTAAAGAAACTCCAGCTCTACTCAGTGGCATACCACCTGTTCAGAGGAGATCTGTGCCTGACGTATAAAGCCATGTCCAACCCGGAATTAATGGACATGCTGCACCTCAGAAAATCCAAATCCCATCGAGCTACGGCTCACTGAGACTTGAACCTCAGCACTGAAATAAATAGGACATGCTGGAGGGACAGATTCATAACCCAGAGGCTCCCTTCACTCTGGAATAAAATCCCAGTCCAGGTTAGGCAGAGTCCCTCATTGACTCTCTTCAAGAGGAATCTTGATGAGTGGATGGGAGATCGTAGGTTTACCCCGGGTATCACTTCTGTGTCACTGTTAGATAGAGGCACAGTATACTAACCTCGAAAAAGGGCATAGCAAAATAAATTTAAAATGGGTGGCGAAAGACAAACACATTCTGGCTAGGCTTATAAATGCCCTAGGGCAGATAGCCTAGTATGAACCTATGAACCTATGAACCTATAATATACCATGATTAAAGGTATCAAAGGCAAGTGTCCAATCATGCTTTTTAGTTGTTCCTTTGTTTATAATGTCTATTGAAAGGCAATAATAATTCCTGACTACCTCTTTCTTTAATGTTATATATCATACTCACTATTATACTATTTACTACTTACTTTCACCTCCATTCTATTCTGTAAATTGTTCATAATAATCCTACAATCTGTATTCAAGACCATAGGCCACCAATTTTAGTAAAGCACATTTTTTTGCCATAAAAGCATGAATTATACATTTGGTACTCTATGCCATCTGGCTCCACTGCTGTCTCTATATTTAAAAATTTCAGTGCTCTAAATCTTTTAGGATATTTCATTCTCTACTTCTTTTATCTATTTTTGAAAAAAAGCTTTTACCTCCCATTTTTTCTCATCCTCTATATTTTTGTCTTTAAACACCTCTCTTACATAATACACTATTTTCATTATAGTGTTTGACTATTTTATATTGTTCTTTCATCACTCATTTCTCTCATTATATTATCTTTTATCATTATCTTGTATAAATAATGACATACTTCCTATTTTTTCCTTTTGTTTAAATAATGAATTCTCGATTTTCTCTTGATTCATGACCTATGTATATTTTTCTTCAGTAAAGTATACATTTGCATTATTTTCTGAACTCACAAATGTCTCTTCATTTTATTTTTATATATCTTCTTTATTTCTTGTCTCTTGTCTAACTGCCATTCCATATAACACCTGTTATATTTTTCTTGGAATGATATCCACAACTCCGACCATTTTTTATAATAATCTTTCATTTTCCTATGATATTTCCCTAGTTCACTATCATATTTTCTCATTCAGCCCATTTTTTTCATTTATTATTTTTTTATTCCTTTACCTATTTGATATATTATTGTTTTCCTTTTATCACTATCCAAATTGCCTAATCAACCTGAGAAACCTGTTTCTATTACTCCTTCCTCTTTAGTATGTAGTCCTAATGATACTGAAAAATAATCAATTTCTGTCTTGTGTTCTCATCTGCTATAAGTCCATTTATTAATTTTCTAAATATTTAGTTTACCATACTTAAGTGCATCAGTATTGCCCTTTTTGTTTTTCCCCTTTAAATTACAATTAATATATCCTACAGTTATGATTTCCATAGTTATAGCCACATAGTCCAATATTTTTAAATGTATTATCTCTTTCTTTACTTGTTACATAAGCATAACGTCCAATAATTCAGTTCCTTCCATCTAATATATAGAATTGTAATCCTTCCTATTATAAGTAATTTCACATCTAATATCTTGTCAGATTTCTGACATAGAATCACTATACCAGAACATGTTTCTATGCCTACATTCCATACAATGTTACCTCTCCATAATGATTCAGTTTGTAACTTTTCTTCCATCCAAAACTATAATATCAGCACCTTGTTTTTTTGCATCATTTTAAAATGTATATTCTCCTAACCAAATTTTTTATACTATTTCCATTAACGTCCATCTCCTCTTCCTTTTTGTTTTAATATATTTACTGTTAATTACTAAACATTCATCCCTTCCCCTTTTTTCTTTTCCTTTTTGCCAATTCCTATATGTTTTCTTTCTCTTACTCTTTTACCTATCAGGTTGCTTTTTTTTATTCTTTTATCAATGTCCATCTTTCATCTTCTTCATCACTTATTTCTGTACCTTTCTTGTTATCTTTTTCCCATTTTTTGGATATGTATTAATTTGTTCTAAGTCTTTTCTTTTCTCCTTTTCTATTAATTCTTCCTTTTTCTTCTTGTACTATTTTTTTTAATTTGAGAACTATTTATTTCCCTTCATTCTCATTTTTGGTTTGTCAGTAATCCATCCATAAATCCCCACGATGTTACATTTGTAGCATTTTAACACACATTTTTTAGCATTATGTCCATTTTTTCCACAAATATAACAATTCCTTTCATCATGATTTCCAATTAAGTGATTAAACTTAACACATTAAAACAGGTGTTAGACTGTCTCCAGTACTTACCCTGTTTTCCCCTTCAGTATTTATAATATGTGGAATATGCATAATGTTTTAATTTTCCATTTTTAAAACAAGATTACTGTCCCATCCCCAGTACATACTCCTTTATTATCATATACTTTAGTAATGTCTAACATATTTTACACATTTCATTTAAATGTCTGTTTAAAGTCTCTTTTTCAACATCTGTTCTGAACTGAATATGTCATTTAGTTTTAGTCTCTCTGTTAAATGCCTTAAAGATATACAAAGTCCATGGATAGCAGTCTTTTTTTTCTCATATTCTCCCAGACATGTTCATCACATGTCCATTTTCAAAAATAATGTTATGAAAATTTTCTTTATACAAATGAATAAATGCTCTTACCTCATTCACTTTTGTGTCTAAAGGTAAAATGACACTGTCCCATACCTCAGAGGTTTCTCTTGGTTTATCTTCTTTAATATAAATCATCACCATATATTTCTTTTTTTTTTTTTTGCTTGACTTACAAATCATTTTCCATTTCCTTCATGGCAGCCACATACATTTTCTTCATGACTGCATCTTTCCTTGTTATCTTCTGTACTTCTTCATGTTGTGTTTTGTCCATAATGTTCCTCCACAATAATTCTGTCCCAATTTTTGACTAATTAGCTGAAAGCATGTCTCTTAATAAATCATTCTTCAACCCTCCTGACTGGAGTGTTGTAATAACCCAGCCTTCATTCCTTCTGTTATCCTCCTCAAGCAGTTATATTTGAAAGAAATCCTCCTAATCCCTGAAATGCTTGACTGTCTTTCCTTTTACTGTGTTACCTGCCATATCAACCTTATTTAAATCATAAGGCTAAAATGCCTTCCTCTGCTTGCTGTTGCACTCTGACACTTCATCTAATATTTCAGAAGGCTTGACTGCCTTCTCCACGATTATTAATTTACCACTGCTATAAACCATAGGTTCCAAAGGCTTAAATGCCATCTCATTTTCTCCTTTATCCTCCACTACATCCATTTCATCTGCAAAAGGCTCCACTGCCTTTTTGACAATGAATTCATCTCCATCACCTGAAGGTTCAAGCATTTTTCTCCCTGCTTCTCTCAGCTACCACTGCCCCTGGAATGAAAGCAGAAAGTGTACCAGAGAAATGGGACGTCTGCTCAACAAATGAAGAGTAAAAGTTCCCCAATGCCATTCTCAAATTTCCCCTAATAGGATAAATACCACCTCTGGTCTCTGAAAAGAGGCCACTAGCCTAATGGGACTAACCTGGTCAACAAAGGATAAATAACATTTATTTATCGATTGCATTTGTTGACTAGGAAAGTCTGAATGGGCATTGCTTCTTTTCAGTGGAGGCCTGGGTAGAAAAGGTCCACAAAACAGAAATTATCATTTACATTTCAGTACATATTAACATTAGGAAATGCATTAATTTAAATGAAATTATACAGGATAATCCATCACAGAACGAGATGATAATATACTGGTGCATATGAGACTAGACATTATAGTACAGTTGAATAACTAGGGAGTCTTAATGGAAGATCCAAAGCGGCTGGGAGCTTAAGAATCAGTATAGGAGAAAGACTAAGATTGTTATAAATGTATTTGTAGTAGAAGAAATACACAAGGGAGAAAAGGATTAGTTAAGAAACTGCAAGTGTGATGAAAGGGAATTTACGCTGGTGGGTGAGAGCAGTGGCAAGAGTGTGTATTGAGACAGTGAGTTTTTAGTTTACATATAAAATGGTAGAGGTTTCTAATTTCATGGAATGAAAGTGGTAGGATATTTCACATCTTATCTTGCTTTGATCCTCTGCTCATCTCTAATCTCAATCATCCATCCTGAAGCAGTATACACTAAGTTACATAGTCCAAATGTATAGTTATGACTTGAACTGGACATCCCTCATAGGATCAAAAATGTGCACATTAATCCATGGAGCATATGCAACAAAAACTCCCAGTTTTCATGCCCAGATTAGACAGTTCAATCCAGATGTGGTTGTGATCATACAAACATGAAATCCTTTCAGCTGGTTGCAGCCTATACAGGCATGACAGAACCCAAAGATATTCGGGTAATGTAGGATTAATGTTACACAAAGCATTATTTAAAAATCTCAATACATGCAACTCCCATAAATGAAACATAGGGACTCTGAGCTTCTAGCTATGGACATTGATAAGACAAAACACTCATAGGCTGGGATTTATAGCATGAGTTACAAGGAAGCAGGCAGCTTGCACTGCAGTACAGAAGCACCACAACATTAAAGAGAAACAGAGTACTTACTGCATAAGCTGGGAGAAAGCTGCTCTGTAATGAAATAGTTGGGGATAAGGGAGATGTAAGTGATACAGACTGACGGAGCTGAAAATATGTGAAAATAAGCAAATGAAATTCTAGCTCCCCATTGTGCAAAACTTGCAATAATGTGTATGACAACTATAGCCAGTAGTATGAGCACTGTGCTACAAAAAAAAAACATGTAGGAGACTATGTAGGAGATATGAAACATCAGGGCAAGCTGGACACTTACTGAGTTCATGAAAGGTATGGAAAGTTGGGTACCAGAGAGTAGGAAAAGGGGTATAATAAACAGAGGAACATGCATCAGGAATACAATAAGTTAAAGCATAGCTGGTGTTGGGTAGGACATATATATTTTAGTCATGAGAGGAGAGGAGGCGAGATGTATGAAAGGGAAGAAAAAATGGGGGTAGGCAACAGGCGCAAACAAAATATGCATGGAACAATGCAAGTGAATGGGGGAGAGTGGCATGCACAAGACAGGAGAGATGAGTGATACACATTGACAAACTGTAGACAATAGCAGGGGGCAGTGTGGGGAATGGGCAAAAAGCCAGCTGCCAACTGGCCTAAAGAGACATTACTGGGGTCCATCTGGTGGTGGTCCAGGGTATCTGGCTGCCCAGTGATAGCAGCCATGGCCATCTCTGAGACCCTGATGACACTGGTGGTCCAGTGAGTCTGATATCTGCTGTAGTAGGTATTGATGATGGTAACCCAGTATAACATCACTGAGTCAAACACTTCCTCCATTTCTGCCACATCAAGCTGTGACTGAGCTGGGACAGGTGATTGGGGTGGGCAACCTGCCACAGATGGGCCAGAACATCCCCTGGTGAAGAATTCTTAACCCCATGCAACAATCCCAGCTGCAGCTTTTGCTGGGGCAGCAGTGGGATATGGCTGTCATGCCTGCTGCTCAAATGGACCATTGTGCCTTGTAGAATGGATACAAAGGTAAGTTTCTATTAGTGATGAGGACCTATATCCAGTATAAAATACAGAGTACAGGTGTGGAATTAGGCTAAACTAGTGCCATCATGCCAGCACTCTCTGCTAACTCCTCTGTCAGCTGTCAGTGCTCTCTTCCCTCTCTACCTGTCCTGAAAGACAAAAGGGATATGTAAGCTATCATATATCATGCACAGGTATGAATGCGATGATGAGTACATTGCAAATTGATGACTCCAGATACATTTCAAGCAAGAAGAAGTGTCAGAGAATGCCTACAGCCTCAGTCATATGCTGCACTATAATGTGAATTTACAATAGTGCAGAAGTAGTGCAGAGTGCCTTTAGTGAAATAGGATAGAGTGCCTTCAGCTGTACAGCAATTTACATTAGTACAGCAGGTAAAATATAGAAGAGACAACTACACAGGTGTGTGCAATCAAGCAGGAACATGAAATGGTGGTCTCCATCACTCAGGGATATATCCATGTGCCATAACCCCAAAAATAAACTAATACCTCAAAATGCGCAGATGCAAAGAAGAGCTCATACAACATGCAGACAGTCTGCCACAGTACAAAGTCTGGTATGGAAACCTAAATGGGAATCTGTTAAAGGAAAGAAAATCATATTAGGAATAGAGCTATGGAAGACAGAAATAAAGTTCAGTAACATCAATACATCTTGCAGAAATAACAAATACTATAATTGATGGTGTGTTCCTTACACTTCTTTGCTTCCCACATGTGGAGATCTTTAGGGTGGTGACAGCATAGGCCATCATACCAGTATATGCATTGTTCATTCATGTGGAAAATGCTGGTCTCCTGATTAGCTGGTCTATCAGGCATCTGTCTTATGTAATGATCCCTTACAGAAGCTTTTCTTTAAACTGACTTTGTAGACTATATAGCATTATTTGCTCTGCTATAGACATCAGGCAGACATTCTCCATGAAGCTCTAGTGTCAGCAGCCATCACCTTGAATACACAGAAGTACAAAATGGCAGATGAAAACCTCTACTTGCATAGCTTAACACTGTGACATAGCATGGCACACGTATATGCACAGACTGCCTGCACAAGTGGGTATCCACAGCATATAGGTGACAAGCTACAGGACATGTTAATGTTGTATGTCACTGCTATGTTCCTGTGAAACAGCAATTTATAGATATTGACAAAATCTAGCCTCAGGTGCAAACTATTATATAATAGTGTCATTTGCAGACGATCTACCAAGTTAGATGCTAAAAGATGCAATGAGAAAAAAGCAGCAGCAAAAGTATTTTGTCAGCTTCAAGCAGTAACTGACAGTAAAGAATTAGCTAATCTTCAGGACAAAACCTATAGAAGGGGGGCAGCAGTCTTCAGTAATGTGGTGAGGGGTATTTCAGCAGTGTCACATACATATGAATATAAGGCTGTAAATATCCTGTTGTAACTGAGATTTAGGCATGAAAGTGCTATTGCTTAGTACTATGGTTGTCTGCAGCATATGCTCACAGCCAAAGAGTGGGTAGGTTATATAACTGTAGCCCAACAGCTATATCCAAGAGATGCTGTCTACTGTAGAAGGACTGCCACCATCACTATCACCACATCCTCCATTGTGCCCTATCCTGTATAACACCACCATCATATATCTGTATTCTCCTGCATACAGTCTGCACTCTACCCACATGCCCACATGTCATCCAAATGTGCTGGATGGTAAAGATTAGATAAGTTCAGCTCTGCTGAGAATAATGTCCTGCTACAGGCATTCAGGACCCATGGATTATGACTGTTTGGGACAATAGTTGTTCGCAATGTCAATGTCATGGGTAGGAGGACTCACACAATACTGCAATGTCAGAAGCATGTCAACATGACTTGCAACACAGCAGAGGAAAAGATTGCAACAACTAGAAGAGACTCACTTCCCACTACAACACTCACTGATAATGAGTTATTCTTGGCATCCTTGAACAGGGATGATGAGAGAGAATGGGTGTAATGGTGGAAGCCATGGATACAGTTAAAAGGAATGGACAGACACCATGCATCTCTCATGGATGTCAGCTAGATTAGTAGCCATGATGCATATGTTATACAGTGACAGTCTACCAGACTGATGTCAGGAACCACACACAACGTCTGACCATTTCTTCTCTGGTCCATAGGTACTTTGGGTGTTCACAGGCAGAGGGCCACAAGCAGAAATAAGTGTTTGTCAGTTGCCAGCATGTATCTACTTTTCATTTTTATAAGCACAATGGGGTATCAAGGTTTACAGAGTGGGCAGTGTCACTTTGATATTTTAATATGTTGTGTATTCAAAGGTCAGACCACTATAAGGATGACAGCTGTAAAGGCTTGTACAGGACAACAAGCTAAGGGGAGCACTGGCACAGTGTCGGAAAATTATGCCAATCCACAGATTACTTCACAGTTCCAGGACACACTTAAGACTGTCTCTGTCCTTGGTGGTCCTACACACATCACCCAGGATAACACTGTGACACTGTGCCCTTCCCATTACCTGCTACTCTATAGGATGCACATGAGGTCAAAAAGCCTGTCAAGGAGTGGTTCCCCTTTGACCAACAGCACTTTAACTGCCCCCACTGGGAGTACACCACGCCCGACATGCAGACACCACCATATGGTGGGTTACCAGTGGTTCAAGGTTATATCTTCTGTCATGGCCTGTGTCAGGTATGTAGACAGTCTTAGGCAGAAAACAACAGATGTATTCAGCTGTAATCTGGGTATAGTCTTCAATTATACATGCTGATCTGGGGATAATAGTCATGTTGTGAGACCTCTGGGAGGATGTCACCCACCACTGCCAAAGCCAGGAGTCCAGGGCCGATGCCATGATTGTACTCATGTGGCTTACAAACATGGCCACTTTCCTATAGATGTTAGCATATTTGCAAGTGCTGCCACCAGCAGGCTACATCACAGTTTTGCCCATAGTTGGGAGGATTTGCAAACATGAGGAAGACGTGTAGAGTTCTATCTCAGGGAACACAATCAGTGCCTGCCATGGTAGGCATATCATAGCCTCATAACTCATGCTAGAGACAGCCATGCCACAGAGAACACAATATGGGGCACCCCATGTACACACCTCATGCAAGTACTGTTCCATGTGCTCTGCCACATATGTACACCAGCAGCCATGTATGCCATCTGTGTCTGCCCAATGCAGGGGCCTTACTGCACAAGCAATAGTGCCACCTTTAAATCATATCATCACACTGCCCCCATGTCAGAAGCCCATAGTGGCTCCCAATAACAGTCAACTAAGGAAATCTCCTATGACTCCACTGAACCCCTCTCAATGAGCGACACCTTTGCCTCTTCTGATCAGTTGCTCCCCACCTCCAGTTATGTAATTAGTCATGTCTCCTTCTTTTCCTAGGCATCTGTACAAATGATGATGGCTATAACCATCCCCATCTTCCTTTGTTTGGGAAAAAGGAAGAGATGCCCAGTGCAGTCTGTGACTTAATCATCACAGAGTGTACAACTCACTTCATGTACCATATTACTCTGCTTGACAAGTGTTC
This sequence comes from Protopterus annectens, assembly GCF_019279795.1. NCBI lineage: Eukaryota > Metazoa > Chordata > Ceratodontiformes > Protopteridae > Protopterus > Protopterus annectens. The sequence goes on from NC_056736.1 coordinate 56,877,561, forward strand.
TAATATTTATACTTGTCATAGGTTGTAAAGGTGGACCAGACAGTGTCACTTTGCCTGCATCGCCATATAGTGTGCAGGACAATATCTGATGGGGTGGTGTCTTGGGTTGCTGTCCGCTGCCATCACTGCCTTCTCTGGAAAGAAGTGACATCTGATGCTAATAGTGTGGATGATCCAGGCAATGCTGATTGGGCTACCTGCTTCCCAATGACCATATTATGAAGCATGCAACATGCTATAATCAGCTGACAGGTTATGTCAGTGTGTTCCCCTTCAGATGTATATAGGTTGCAGAACATGGATTTCAGGAAGTGAAATGCATGCTCTGCAACATTTCTAGTTTGGGCATGAGAGGTATCAGATTACTGTTTGGCCATAATCTGAGGGTTCTACTTAGATGGCATTACCCAGGGTCCCAACAAATAACCTGTATCACCTGCAGCACAGTACAAACATACAGGAGGAGGACTGAAAGAGAAATAAGGGGTATTTAGTCACTAGTATATAATCTCTGGTGCTCTAAATATATGGGTGCAAAGATGTGTTGGCACTTACCTACTAGGTGGCCCTTTGAGAAGTGGCATTATATATGACTTCTGGTATGGTAAGAACTACACATACCTTGCTGTCCACCAGTACAGAAAGCCTACACATTCTTGCAGTTACAGATTGTAAGCAATATGTGTCAACTAATACCTATACCGCATTTCTGACCATTCTAGTGCTACAGTATCCAAAAACAAATGAAACAGAGTCCAAACTGGCTGTAATCTTTTATTATAAAACGTAAGCACTTTCAGGTTAAAAAAACCTTCATCAGACAAATTTCATATAATCATGACAGTCTTTAAATGTAACATTTTTAAAAGCAACCAATTACTTTTTATACTTGACCCGCCTTTTCTTTAAGGCTGATTTTAAAGGTACAGAACTATTTAACCCAGGTGGGTTGTCAGCAGCCAACTGTATGAGCCACCTTAACTCTGCATACCCTGTATCATTGACAATGTACCCCCCCCCTTTTTTTCATCTGTGCAACATGCAAAATCATAAAAGCAAAAGTATGATCTGGAAAGCTAGAAACATGTTGGTACAATCCATTGTGTTTATCCTTCTCTCTAATAGATGACAAGTGGTGCAATATTCTTGTTTTTAACTTACAATTAGTTTTTCCAACATAAAAACTCGGACATGACTTGCAGCATGCCAAGTAAACCACATTCTCTGTATGGCAATCTGCATAAAACTCAAATGTGTATTTTTTGTTTGTAACAGGATGTATAAAATAATTTTAACCATTCACATTTGAGCATGCTTTGCAATGCAATGCTTACAGGGAAAAGTTCCTGTTCTTATGTGTGCAGAAGAAATGCTGTTAGCCTTCTTATTATTTTTAAACCAGGTTCTATGCATAACATGTGTTTGATATTACTATTTTGCTTGTAGGTAAATCTAGGTTTCTCATTTAAAATATCCTTCAAGCGATTGTCAATTCTTAATATCTTCCAGTTTTGCTTAATAATGTCTCATATCCCACACACATTGTTACTATAACGTAGCATTACCTTGGGTTTTTTGTCATACTTATTAGATGGCTTCAGCTTATCTCCCTGCTGTTCGTTATTATCAGAAAACCATGGTCTAGCCCTGGCTTCCCTGTTAGATATTATACTGTTCTTAGTTTTTTTCTAAATTTTCCTTTGAATACCCCTTTTCCTTAAGATGTTCATTTAACACATCAGTTTCTTTGTGAAACTCATTATTGTCTGTGCACAGCCAAGAAACTCTGTATCCTTGCCCTTGCATAATATTATAAAAAGTATGCCTAAGATGCATACTATGTGCATTCAAATAATGATTTCTCTGGCATTGTTTTCTGTGCAAGGTGGTGCCTATCTTACCAGTTACATTTTTATTTAATGTGACGTCTAAAAAGGCAATGGTCTCATTGCTATGCTCTACTGAAAACCTAAGAAAATCTGTAGTTTTCTCCAGGTAATCAACAAAGTTCAACAGTTCATCATTGCCCTGTGCCCACAACAAAAAATATCATCAACAAATCTGACATAAAAAATTGTTGAAGTCTTCCATAGATGTTCACATTTAAAAATATTTTTATCTTCCCAGAAGGCTAGCACTAAATTAGCATATGAGTTGGCACAGGGTGTGCCCATGGCAACACCCTGTACCTGCCTATAATGTGTTCCATTACAAAGAAAGATGTTATTTTCTAACACCAAGGCTATTTCATCCAGGATTAAAGTGTTGGTATTCTCATCATATATATATTAACTTTGTGGAGTACCTCTTTCACTGCTTTTAACCCAAATTCATTAGTGATGACAGTGAACAGATTGTTGACGTCCATGGTTACCATCAACACATTCTTCAAATCTAAAGTTTGGCAAGCATCGTACAATTTTGATAAGAATTGTGAAGTGTCTTTCAAAATCCGAGGAAAATAAGCAAGCAGATTTTTCAATTTTGCTTCTACCCATATAGATAAATGTTCAGTAACCCATCCCCTCCCTGAATCGATTGGTCTCATTGGTGGGGGTAGGGTATTTTTATGCATTTTTGGTAGTGCTTTAAAAATAGGAATTACTGGATATTCAATGCTTAACAATACATACAAGTCATCATCTAACACTCCATTTATTCTTAAAGCCCTTAGCTTCTTCAAACATTGCTTATATATTGCTTAACCATCAGAGGTGAGATATTTCTAGTACTGATATCACTGGTTAGGTCATCCACAGATTGTATGCATGCTGTAGTATCCATAACTGCAATGGCCCCACCCTTATCAGCTGGTTTGATAACCTGCCTATCATCATTCATTAAATCTAGCAGTGCTTGCCTTTCCAAATAAGTTAAATTATTAAACCTGCATATTGCATTGTCAAGATAAAGTCTTATTTCATCTTCACAAGTTTTTAAAAAAAGTATGAACTGTGGGGTGCATAACTGGTACAAAAGTACTCAAATGTTTCATAACATTAGTATAATGGCTGTTGCTCCTAAACATGTTATTCAGAATAACATTCCACCCAAACATGTGCAAATCCAGTATAACTTCATTTAATACTGACGCCCTACTGTGTACAAATGATAATCCTTTAACTAAAACATTATTTTGTTCTTCAGCTAGTTGAACACTAGATGTATTAAATACATTACAGTCATTGAAATCAGTCAGTTCATGAATCTCCACCGTTTCACATCTCTTTGTACAGAGCAACCTCGCCGATTTTCTATTTTCTTCCTTACTGGTACTGAGAAAGTTGGAAAAGTCATGGAACTGCTCCTTCCTGCAAAAAAGGAAGATGAAGAAGAAGGAAGCGAGATTTTTGGTCTTGCTCCCATGCTGATACTGGGCTGTTTGGTTCCCTGTGTGATGTCATCATCCCAAGCCATAGTATAGCTGTTGCTATTGGGATCCATGGCAACCATGGAACCTTCTGCTGTCGTGGTTGTAGCCTTAGAAACATTGTTCACATTTTGTTGAACATTAACATTCTGAAAAACATCACTGGGCTCAGTAGACACATTGTTGGCATGTAAATTACTTGCTACTGCTAGATTAGATTCAGTTCTAGCCTGCTCACAAGGCCATGTAAAAATACAGCCTGTCTTGAAGTCCTGATAGTCCCTTTGCAGCTTTTTCATCTTCGTTTGCTGCAATTTATTTTCAAACAGGGCTATATTATTCAATACATGGGTAATTTTACACAGATGCTGGTCTCTGTTGTAATGCATTTGTAGGTTGCTCTGTAGATCTTTTACCTCACTATGAAATTCCTCATCAACAGGTGAAAAGTATTATATAAGCAAATTCATATAACGGAAGCTGGTATCTATGTTAATCTGCTGCCAATGAGCTAGTAAGTCAGGACATGCATCTCTTTGTGCTGACATACATAGTACTCTCATCCCCCTAGGTACTATTTTATATTCCAGACATGCTTCCATATGAAACCTCTGCCAATGCAGGCATTTCAATTTTCTAAACAAGACAAAATCTCAAAGAAAGTCTCATTTAACAGCTCACCTGCAGATAGGCCATTTCCTGTGTGTAGCTCTTCATCAAGTCCATCCCAAGTAAAGTATTTAAACAGGAAGAAACATTACTTTTAAATTTCTCACTTACTGAGCCCAGTGAACGTTTGTGTGGCTGATAATCCAGTTCAACCTCATCGTTCTGTAGTTCGGCCATGTGGAAAGAAGATGCAACAACAAACCAAAAATGAAAAACACCATAAAAACAAAAATATGATCTGGAAAGCTGGAAACATGCTGGTACAATGCATTATGTTTATCCTTCTGTCTAACAGATGACAAGTGGTGCAATATTCTTGTTTTTAACTTACAGTTACATAATGCATCGTACCAGCATGTTTCCAGCTTTGCAAATTGTACTTTTGTTTTTATGGTTTTGCATGTTGCACAGATGAAAAAAAGGGGGGGGGGGCATTGTCAATGATACAGAGTATGCAGAGGTAAGATGGATCATACTGTCGGCTGCTGACAACCCACCTGGGTTAAATAGTTTTGTACCTTTAAAACCAGCCTTAAAGAAAAGGTGGGTTAAGTATAGAAAGTAATTGGTTGCTTTTAAAAGTGTTTTAACATTTAAAGACTGTCATGATTATGTGAAGTTTGTCTGATGAAGGTTTTTTTTAACCTGAAAGTGCTTACATTTTATAATAAAAGATTACAGACAGTTTGGAATCTGTTTCATTTGTTTTTGGATTTGTTCTTGCAAGAGGTTCGAAAGTAGCCCTTAAGGGAAGCTAAGAGGCTTGTGTTTTGCTACATAGTGCTACAGTATCTGCTGATACAATCAGCTGATACAATGTCACTCTTTGATGGTGCCACTTCTTTTGTTGAGTATGACTATGTCAAACCCCTAGATGACTTTTACCAACCATAATTTAAATGTTGCTTTACAATACTTGTGCTGTTATTCCAAGCACTTTGGCTGCTGCATGCTAGAAGTATCTGTATGCTTTTTGCCTTTGTATTTAAACTCGCGTGACCTGCTTTCCCAGATCCTCATTTACATGTCATGATGCACTCATCAGAGTATTATTTAATGTGTAGGTTATTATATATTTATTACACACCCATTTTTCTGCAGCTTTTAGCATGCTGCTCTACAGTGCTACAAGGTTCTATGAATAACTACCAAGCTGCATGTTCTAGATTATGATGCAGGAGGGCACTGTGTACTTTACAATTTGACTATGAATACTAAGCATTGTCGAAGGTTATATCTACATACCTGCAGACTCAGATAAAGATAAACTTGAAGATACATTATCTTAGCTATCTAGTAACATTAAATCTATGATATTAATCTTGGGAATTTTAATATTAAATTAATGGATGTACACATCCCATTACATACCTTTTTCGCTTCCTGCAACTTACCACTCTAAGCATTAGAAATGGTAATGTATCCAAAACAATGAACATTTTAAACTGGATCCTTACATAACCCTCAGTAATATCACTACTGTAGACACGTCAGGTACCATTAGCGATTGATCACATTCTCACCTTGGCCTGCAGAAACAAATAATAAATCTAAAAGAGCCATTATTACTTCCCTTCCAAAAATATCAAATTATACAGCTCTTCACTATTCATACCAATCCTCAGCCAGGTAAATATGAGACCACTGTATACCACGGATCTTGATTCCACTACTCAGTTTTTCAGTGATGCATTTCTTAGAATAATAAACTTACTAGCTCCAGGTAAGATGCAGAAAAGCTAAGGTCACTTCATTGTTTGTATAAACTTTATTGAACGTAACAATCAAAATGCAGAAATAGCCATCAATAAAATAATAATATAAATTTCAGCTTACCAAATAATAATCCCACAGTGATAATAACCAATAGTAAAACAACTACCTAAACCACAGTAGCATACTAACTAATAAGAAATGTGGATGCACTACCTACTGCTAAGCAAACACTTTCACATTACATGTGAACACCCAAAGGAAAGAAAGGTACCATCTTACACTAACCCAGTAACTTTATTCCTTTTTTCCATAACTTCACCAATGAAACACAATCCTGGTAAGGATTAGTGTCTCTTGGGAGTTGGGAGGAAACTCTTCCAGCAGCTCACTGTCACAGAGTACCTATTATAATTAACAAATAAAAAGTACAAATCCTCCAGCTTTTAAGCGAGAAGGATACTTTCCTTTTCTCTTAACAAGCACCTGTTTAAATATAAATATTTGCAACATACATATCATATGAGGCTATAGACAACTGGTACCAGTACTGTAGCTAATGTGGGAGAAGAAATCAGTTACCCTAGGTGCAAGCTGTTACAGGACATGACTACCACCATAGAAAAGCAGTCAACTCAGTGGTCTGATCACTTTCAATGGGTGGGTTTATGTGTAAGTGCAGTTAATTAAGCATCCACAAAGAGATCTAGGCTTCTTAAATGATTTGCCTTTAGTGTGTCATAGCTCCTTGCTATAGTTTTGGGAAAGTGGGGAGAACATTTTTGGGGCCCTCAGCTCTGGCTGAAAGGAGCATCACTTGTGTGCCCAGGGCACCAACCAATCCATCTACAGCTCTGGCCATAGAAACTCTAAAACAGTTTCACTATAATGAGTCATTTGAACCCCACAGAAAAATTATGATGGCAATAGCTGTTGTTCTTTCACACAATCTCTTTGTTGCTATATAATGCTAAAGAATGTGTTTCATACCTAGGACATGTATACCACAAGCTATGCAAACATCCATACCCAAAGACCATTTCTCAAAGCTCATCCTAGGTACCTAATACTGATTAATGATTGCAAGTGCTTTTCATAAAATAAGTAAAGCATTTCATCAACCCATGCAAACCAAAATGGTGGTGGACTACTTTCTGCCCACACTACTCCATCACAAAAACATTTGGCAAAACATTTGCACTATTTTATTAGTATTATTTTATTATTGAACCTATTGGTAAGCTTTAATAATCTCAAGTCCTCACTTAGCCATATATGCCATATATATATATATATATATATATATATATATATATATATATATATATATATATTTATATATACATATATATATATATATATATATATATATATATATATATATATATATATATATATATATATATATATATATATATATATATATATATATATATATATATATATATATACATGTATAAACACATACAAACACACGTTTTAACACTGTCAAACACTGAGGATAATGCTAAATTAATTATCCCTACTAAGCCAGACTTTATAACTGCATGCAATAGTTGTAAATTGTTCCAGTGATCCGTCTTCTCCGGCTTATATAGATCCTGAAGATATTGAAAGGAGAGCATTTAGGTTCATAGGTTCATAGGTTCATACTAGGCTATCTACCCTGGGGCAAATATAAGCCTAGCCTGATTCTGTATGGCTTACGCCACCCCTTGATTTGAGTATACTCTGCCCTTTTTAAGGTTTAGTTTACTGTGCCTCTGTCTAATAGTGACACGGGAGTAATCCCTGGGACAAACCTACGATCCCCCATCCACCTATCGAGATTCTTCTTGAAGAGATTCAGTGAGGTGCTCTGCCTCACATGAACTGGAATTCTATTCCAGAGCGAAGGGAGCCTCTGGGTTATGAACCTGTCCCTCCAGCAAGTTCTATTTATTGCTGTGCTGAGGTTCAAGTCCCTCGAGCGTATGACTCTAAGGGATTTAGATTTACTGAGGTGGAGCATGTCCATTAATTCTGGATTTGACATAGCTTTGTATGTCAGGCATAGATCGCCTCAAAGTAGGCGGTATGCAACTGAGTAGAGCTGGAGTTTTTTTAACCGAGCAGCATATGGCATCTGTTTGAGACCCTTGATCCTCTTGGTGAGATACTTTTGGGGTCTTTCTAATTGCTGCAGGTGTCGGGTAAGGTACATCCCAAAAGGGGCATTGTATTCTATGATGGGCCTGATGAGGGATGAATAAAGGGGCACGATTACCTCTCTTGATCTAGATGTGAAACCCTTCGTGATGAGGTGGGCTATGTAGAAGGTCTTTCTAACCACTTTGGCAATGTAGTTTTCAAAGGAGAGATTACTATCAACTTGGGTCCCCAGGTCCCTAATAACTTTCTCTGTACTTAATGGGTTTCCACCTATGTGGTAATTTGTGGGCACATTGTTTTTGCCAAAGGGTATGACTATACATTTTTTGGCATTTAGCTTTAAACCATGGTGCTGGCACCAGTTATCTGTCTCTGTGAGACCTGTTTGAAGGATGTTTGTGTCAGCTGGAGAGTTGATTATGGTGTGCAGTTTGCAGTCGTCTGCGAACTTGGTGAGCCATAGTCCTCCCACGTTTGCCTGTACCTCGGAAAAGTATATACTGAACAAGAGTGGTCCCAGGACAGAACCCTGTGGGATGCCACTTGTGACCGGTTTCGAGTCGGACATGGCTCCAGCAACTTTCACTCTATGGGTTCTGTCTTTGAGCCAGTTTGTGACCCATTTTGTGACATAGGGGTTTATATTTAAGCTGGATAGCTTATCTATGATGCCCGAGTGGGGTATTGTGTCAAATGCCTTTGCAAGGTCCAGATAGGCTGTGTGGACTACCTTCCCTTCAACTATGGCTTTGGTGACTGTTTTGAAGAAGTCAACCAGGTTCAAAAGGCAGGATCTGCCCTTGACAAAGCCGAACTGGGTAGGATCTAGTGTCTGTAGGTCCCCAATGTCTTTGTTTATGAGCTCCATGATGACCCTCTCCATAGCCTTGCAGAATAAGCTAGTCAGGCTTATGGGGTGATATTTTCCAGGGTCTGTAGAGGCTCCACCTTTGTGGAGTGGGACCACTGTTGCTGTACGCTATTCTGTGGGCACATATCCTGTAGTGAGGCTGAGATTGTATAGCTGTTTTATTTGAGGGATTAGTTCCTCTTGGAGTTCATGTAGGGTGCAACCTGGAATGCCATCTGGTCCCATGGAAGCAGTGTTTTTTGCTTTGGAGAGGGCAGCCTTCACCTGAGCATCAGAGATGTTTGGGAGGCAGCCCTTTGCCGGGATAGATAATTGCTCTTTTGGGGGGGAGCGGGTGGAGAAGTTTGCACTGAACCTGTCTGCCAGGATATTGGCGATGTCTGTGGGTTCAGTGTATTTTTTGTCATTTAGAATCAACTCAGAACAAGTCTGGTAGGTGCATCCCAGGTTTCTAACATAGCTGAAAAAAGCCTTATGATTGTCTTTGGTGTCCTGTGCAATTTTTCTCTCGAAGCTGGCCTTGGAGGATTTTATGAGGGATCATAATTTTTTGCTAGTACTGATCAGAGATGTCTTCCCTATTAGGGATTTTGCTCTATCATGTAGTAGCTTCCTTCTTCTGTTGTACAGTTTATTTATGGCAGGGGTCCACCAGACTGGACGCCTGCCTTTGGATGATTGGGTCTTGGTTTTGTTTGGGATAGCATGATCCATGCATTCCTGGAGATGTCCATAGAATGCATTTATATAGGATTCTGCAGTTTGGGCCGTAGTTTCCACTGGCCCGGGGGCCTTGAAGGATTCCACTTCAGTTTTGAGAAGTGAGAAGTTCACTTTTGAGAAGTTTTTCACTGTGGTTTTCTGGGCTGTTGGTGGGGTCGGGATGTGGACATCCAGTGAAATTAATTTATGGTCTGATCTTACCAATGAGGGATATACTTCTGGTGTGGAGCATAGAGTCCCCATGTTGGTAATGATCAGGTCAAGTATGTTGTCCCCTCTTGTGGGAGTGGTGATTAGTTGTTCCATAGCATTTGAGTTTATAATTTCCAGGAACCTTTGGGCTAAGGTGCTGGGGCTTGAGTAGTGCTCCCAGTCAATGTTTGGGTAGTTGAAGTCGCCCAATATAATGGTGTTTGGAGAGATTTTCATGTTCTCCAATGTTTTCAGGAAAGCCGAGTGGGATTCCTGCCTTTGAGGGGGTGGTCTGTAGGATGCTATAAACTGAAAAGCAGTCTTGCCCACTGTTAGTTGCACATGGATGGTCTCCGATACTTCGTGCAATGCCACTAACCTGGAGGTGTGGATATCCTTGATAAATATGGAAACTCCCCCTCCTTTTGTGGTTCGGTCCTGGTTTTGGGGCCGAAAAGCATGATATGAGGTATAGCCTGGTAGTGCTGGGGTGCCCTCTGGAGCCTTGAACCAGGTTTCTGTCACTTTACAGATATCGATGTTCTCCATACTGAGGAGAGCTTTGAGTGCGTGCATCTTGAGGTTAAGACTTCTGGAGTTTAGCAGCATTACCCTTAGTTTCTTGTTCCTTGTGCTGTCTATGGGGGTGGGTTTGACTTTTGAGCCTTGCCTAAAAAAGGCACTATGGGGGTGGCAAGAGCCTTTGCCAATATCCGAAAGCCCAGTGGTGACAGGTGCAAGCCGTCCCTAGCAAAGCAATGTGGCTTGTCGAGCATGTCATACCAGGCTGACAGACACTGGATCCCCTTTGAATGACACCAAAGTTTTAGCCAATTGTTAAAATCGATCATTTTGTCTTTGTACTGTGGCATCATTCTAGGTGAGGGTAAGATGCTGCTCAAGGTCAGGGTCATACCAGCCTGGGCTACATGATCAGAGAGCTCCTGTATGTCTCTTTTCATGTAGTCCAGGGAGGTATGTCTCAGGTCATTCACACCAGCATGTACAATGGCTGAGTCATATTTGTATTTGCTTTGCAGTGACCTGAGTGCTTGCGTTATGTGGCGGATCCTAGCACCTGACAGGCAGCTCACCGTGACCTTCTCTTTATTCAGCCTGGTGAGCAGGACATCAGTGTGTCTGACAACAGAGTCACCTATTACAAGAGTATCAGGTGTGTTATACAGCCTTAAGGGCTGTGGCTGCTTGGTACACTGACTTTGTGGGTTATGTGTTGTGCGTGTTTTGTTTTGAGGTAGCGTTTGCTTGGATGTCTGCTTTGGAGGTCTCTGTTGCTTAGGTAGATTTTTATTTAGAGTCTCCAAGTATGTTTTTGTGTATTTATGTGTTTGGTTCGCTGATGTGGTGGGACTATGTGATACTGGAATTGTGTTGTGTGAGATTACCTTCTCCTCCTGACTGGTTACACCAGTTTTGAGATGAGAGAGCTCAGCCTCCAGTCTGGCTAAATAGTTTCATCTCTCACATATATTTGAACCTGTTTGGAGGAGGAGTGGGTTGTCTGTGTACATGAGACAGTTGTAACATTGCCTCAAAATTCCCAGATTTGCCAGCTGGACTGGAGAGGAAACCACTGACTGACCTTTGGACATGCTAGATTAATATAGGGAAACTGAATTTAAGACGGACCAATAGAGGACAGGATAATCGTAGAGAGTATAAGAGTAAGTAGTGCTTATGGTTTAATAGTGCTAACTTGTAGGAATACTTAATTGGACCAGTGAAGGGCCTTAGAATGAGAATGTGGTGTTTAAATTGAGAGATAGAGCAGTTCTAAGGGAAAAAGTGAAGAGCAGACTTTGTGGAGCCAGGAATAGTTTAAACCCAATTAGGCGGCGTTGCCCGCTGTTGCGCTATGCTCAAAACTATGCAAAAACGCGCAAAAGAGGGTTTTAAGAAAGGAAGATGAAGGAGTTTTGGAATTGACCCAAAATGGCCAATAAAACTACAGTTTCAAGTCAGTAACCACTCCCACAGGGGCAGGCAGGCTGCTCAATGTTTTTCACTGCCACTGATCAACAGAGAGACTTCCCTTTAGCCCAAGCAAAAAATGGCCTCACAGAAACTTACAAACAGTTCAAGAACAGCAAGCCTGTAACTGAACTTTTTTAAATCTCAGAAAAGTGGGAAAAAAGCAAGATTTTTTTGTTTTTTTGTTTTTTTCAGAGATAGCAGAGGTTCACAAGTATCAACAAGTTATAACAGTGCAGTAAATAACCCCACACAAGAGTGCTAGGCCAAAGACAGATAAAATGCAAGTTTTGAGAAAAAAACGATTTTAAAAATAAGTGCAAACAGGAAATTCAGTAAACAGCTCTAGGTTGTGCTCTAAATACAGTTACTAATGCAGAAATCAAGTTTAACAAGCCAGAAAATGCTCAAACTAGGCGGCTATGCAGAAAAACTTAGCAAATAAACAGAGGAAAAATACTTAAAATCTCAAAAGTGGCTCCTTTCTTCTCTCAGCATTTTCTCCTCTTGGTGGGTGCTTCACCAACAGCCAACAAGCCTGAAAAGATGCCAAAACCACGAGGCAACCAGGTTTTAAGAGAAGAAGATGAAGGAGTTTTGGAATTGACCCAAAATGGCCAATAAAACTACAGTTTCAAGTCAGTAACCACTCCCACAGGGGCAGCAGGCTGCTCAATGTTTTTCACTGCCACTGATCAACAGAGAGACTTCCCTTTAGCCCAAGCAAAAACGGCCTCACAGAAACTTACAAACAGTTCAAGAACAGCAAGCCTGTAACTGAACTTTTTTAAATATCAGAAAAGTGGGGAATAAGCAAGATTTTTTTTTGTTTTTTTCAGAGATAGCAGAGGTTCACAAGTATCAACAAGTTATAACAGTGCAGTAAATGACCCCACACAAGAGTGCTAGGCCAAAGACAGATAAAATGCAAGTTTTGAGAAAAAAAGATTTTAAAAATAAGTGCAAACAGGAAATTCAGTAAACAGCTCTAGGTTGTGCTCTAAATATAGTTACTAATGCAGAAATCAAGTTTAACAAGCCAAAAAATGCTCAAAACAGGCCGCTATGCAGGAAAACTTAGCAAATAAACAGAGGAAAAATACTTAAAATCTCAAAAGTGGCTCCTTTCTTCTCTCAGTGTTTTCTCCTCTTGGTGGGTGAACTGAACTTTACTGAACCAACTTCTGCTACCTGCCTTAGATTCTGTGTAGTTGTAATGGTTCACTTAGTCCATTCATGCCATCTAATCTTTCTGCTATTTATGTCCAAAAGTAGGTGCCCTCAAAGCAAAGTCTGCCTCCCATCAACATCAGACCTGCAATCCACTTGCCTCAAGTATTTTTGAGTGACAGTTAGAACATGCAGACACTTCAAATTCACAGGAAGCTATCCATAGCCAGCCACATTATCCCATCTAAAAAATAAAAAAAAATAAAACTCAAGGTGTTGCCACAGTAGAAGGAGTGGTTATAATGCACTTAACACAGAGAACAAAAGTTAACATATAATTGTCGTGAAGAGAGGTAAAGGCCGCCAGCCTAGCTAGATAAAATTTTGTAGATAATGCTGTCATTTGTAAATATTAATGTAAGCCACAGGCATGTTCTCTTAAATGTGAAAAGACCGTATTGGATGTTGAACTGGAAAAATGTAACAATAGTGCACTCTGCTGTAAGAAAGCTGATAAGGCAAGCATTCATCTTTGATATAAAATTCAGAGCCAAGATGTCTAGAGGGAGGCATTCTGCCTATTGTTTTGGGGCCAGAGTTAATGGCTAGAATTTCCATGTATCATTTCATTTATTGCTCTGGCTTCCTGACCAGCCACAAGATCAAAAGGGCTATTAACCTTTGAGTTTCTGTTAGCCTGGGAACCAAAAAGTAATGATGTAATCTGAAATGAATCAGTGGTACTGTGTTATCAATTTAAGGACAGAAAGAATGAGGGCATTTGAGCATTTGTCTTGAGAATATCCAACTCACCAGCACTCTGCCTGTGTTCTATATGTAGGCTTATTTTAGAACTGTGTTTTCTCTTAGATATAGCTAGGAACTAAGAAGATTAGATTAGTTTTTTTTCTGTATTGATGTCAGAACTTTTCTACTATATTATTTTAAGTATTTTTCTGTGATCTCTGAACTCTTGACTAGCATTGTGTAGTAAGAAGTATTGTCTTGAGTTTTTATTATTTATTATTAAATATTTTAAACCTTTCAACTGTGTCTGTTGTATGTAGAGATAATTTAAGCTTTAGAGTACAGGCCATGTATATAGTGATACTGGCCAAGCCACTCCAATAAGCCTTGACTGTTCAGTTGCACTTACGATTTGGATTACAATATTGCACAGTAATAATTAGACACCCTTTGTTAAGGGCCTTTTTAGTAGCTGATAAATATTAGTGGGTAGTGGCAAGTGGTACTACCATATAGTCTGGGTAGAAGGGGCACTGCTGGAGAACCTGTGCCAGCCTTCCCCAGGAGTGTCAGTGTGGTTGTATATAACTCCTACCTCAAAGTGTGTGTGTGTCAGCTACATGGGCAGGGATATGAAGCACTGGTTGGACAGAGAGGATGCTGGAAGTTTTAGCATGCTCACTAGGCTGCGATCTGGACCCTATGTGGGGAATCTTATTGGGGACCTGGAGAGAAAGGGAGAAACCAGCCCCAGACTGACTGTGATCTCTGTGTGCTGTTAAGGGAAATGGTACTTCACTGTCTGTGTATTTATTATCCTTTCCCCTTGCTGGTGTTAGTGGTGAGGATTGAGGCTCCTTGATTGCTGGGCCAGTGCATGGACATCACATATTAATTGTTTGGCAGTGGTGGGATATCCACACCACATATTAATTGGTTGGCAAATACTTAATTGGCTTGTAGTTGTGTGAGTAGTGTGAATTCCTGTAGCTTGTGTATAGTGATCATTGCAGGTGTTTTTCTACTCTAAATCAGCCATGCAGTGAATATTCATAGTTTAGATCACACTTGTTTTATTTCTTTTGTTAGCTTAGTTAGCTTAGTTAGTCACAGAGAGCAGGCAGCATGTCAGCAGAGGAGTATGGAAAGATGACAAGGAGCCAGCTGGCTGAGATATGCCAGGCTAGGGGACTGGTGCATGGAAACCTGACTAAGGCAGACATGATTGAAGCTTTGGTCACAGCTGCATTAGAAAACAGCAACCATGAGGATGATCAGACTGGCAGTGGAGATGTACCACATTCAGGGAATGAACAGCTCAACCTTTCTGCAGAGGACTTAGAAATTCATCTGGAGCTAAAAAGACTTGAGTTGGAGGCCAGGCATTTGGAAATAGAAGCAGCTGAGAGACTGAGGTGTCTAGAGAGTGAGGACAGTGAGAGCCTGCGATGTTTGCAGGCTGAGGAGAATGAGAAACTGCTACGCCTGGAAGCTGAGGAAAAGGAAAGGCAGAGGCAGCATGAAAAGGAGGTAATGGGAAAGGGAGTAACCAGGCCCTAGAAGCACAAAAGGTCAGTAAATTTCTTCCTCAGTTTACAGAGGGGGATAAAATTGATAGTTTCATTCATATGTGTGAGAGGGTATGTAGCAGTATGATGTTGACCAAAGGCTCTGAGTACGGTTCCTGACCCCCTTACTCCATGGTAAAGCTGTAACTGTGTTGTGTAAAATTTATGATCAAGAATGTTTTGATTATACTACTGTTAAGAACTGCTTGTTAGAATTTTTTAAACTAACACCTGAAACATATAGGAAAAAGTTTTGTGATCATCGATGCAAGGCAGATGAAAGTGTGTGTGAATATGTTGCTGAACTGAGCACTTATTTTCATATGTGGGTAATTGGATGTCAGGTCACAACTTTTGAAGGGCTGTCAGACATTTTGGTTAGGGAACAAGCCCTTAGCACGTTGCCTGAGGACATGAGGATCTGGTTAGCTGATAGACAATGTGCTACTTCAGATGAGTTGGGGAAGAAGGGAGACCTATACCTAGCAAGCAGAGCATCTCTGCACAGGAAAGGGACCCCCAGTACTGCTCATGGGTCTAAAAGAACCCATGGTGGGCAGCACAGACTGCCCCAACAGAATCTGCCAGTAGCAGGGAAGCCACTAGTCCAGGTACACATCCAGGACCTAGGGTTAAATGTTTTGAATGCAACCAGTGGGGCCCTGTGGCATACAGATGTCCATGGAGGCAAGGTGGGGAGCAAATGTTGAGAGAGCCAGTAAGTGGGAAAGACAAAATGCCAATAGTAGGTTGTCCTGAGACAACAAGGGTACTGAACTACCATCCTGCAGATGTCCTGATAGGGAAGGATTTGGATGAGGCAGTACCATGTGCTTATGCAGTTATACACAGTCAGGCTAGAAGACAAGCATGTGGGTCTGGTAGTCTGGGGGAGACCCAGAGAGACTTGATACTTGCAGCCAGGACTGGTGAGGTGGTTACTTCAGGGAGGAAGTTATGCTGTAGCAGTGAGACTAAAGGTGAGACACAGCTGCTTGTGGGTACTGATGTTCCCTTGGACAGAGAGACTGCAAAGGTAGAGGTGAGTAGTAGTACACAGGCTGACAGTGAGACACCACTGTCGGAGGATGCCAGACTTCCTGTGGAAGGGGAGCTGGGAAGGGTTACAAAGAGAGAGTTGAGACCGTCTCAGCTCTCAGACCCTACATTGCAAGGCCTGAGGCAAGTAGCTAGTGAGAGACCTAATTCTCAAGGGAAGGGGGAATCCATATACTGGGAGGGAGGGTTACTGTATAGAGAATGGATCCCTGAGGGAGGGCTAGAAGATGAAACAATACAGCAGTTGGTAGTGCCTAGAGCCTACCATCTGGCACTTCTAGCCATAGCCCATGATATTCCATTTGCAGGTCATATGGGCATAAAACATACAAAGAGATGTATTATGCAGAACTTCTATTGGCCTGGAATTTCCAGAGATGTAACAGGGTACTGCAGGACCTGTGAGCAGTGCTAAAAGGTAGGCAAAGCAGGAGACAATGTAAGAGCTCCTTTGATGACTTTGCCTGTGATTGAAAAGCCATTTCAGAGGGTAGCTATGGATATTGTGGGGCTTCTGAGTATCCCAAGTTCCACCATGGAAAAATATATCCTAGTGGTAGTGGATTATGCTCCGAGATACCCTGAAGCAGTGGCACTGTCCTCCATTGAGGTAGAAAAGGTAAATGATTTGTTAGAGATTTTCAGCAGGGTAGTTTCCCAAAAGAAATACTGACTGACAGAGGTGCCAATTTCATGTCAGACCTGCTGGCTTGTCTGTGGAAGTACTGTGGGGTGAAGCACCTGAAGATCACCCCCTGGTTGAGAGGTTAAACTCTACAATCAAGTCCATGCTATGGGCATTTGCAGACCAGTTTAAGAGGAAGTGGGACAAATATTTGCCCCATCTGTTGTTTGCTTACAGAGAGGTTCCCCAGGAATCCACAGGGTATTCACTCTTTGAGTTGTTGTATGGACATAGGGTGAAGGGACCTCTAGATTTAATTCAAGATTAGTGGGAAGGTGAGTGTGAATCTCACAAGGAGTCTGTTGTGGCATATGTCCTAAACCTCAGGACAAGGCTCAGGGAACACATGGGCTTAGCCCAGGAAAACCTGGCAGAAACCCAGCAGCAGAAAAAAGTCTGGTATGACAGGAATGCTTGAGCTATAGAGTATGCTGTAGGGCAGCAGGTAATGTTTCTCATTCATGTCAGACTCAACAAGCTGCAAGCAGCTTGGGTGGGACCCTACAAGGTGGTAAGTGATGTTAACTACATGGTAGAACCGCTTGGCAGGAGGCAGGAACACAAATTGTATCCTGTTAACATGATGAAACCTTACCATGATAGGAAGGCCCTTGTGCTGAGTATTTGCAGTGGATTGCAGGAGAAATCTGAGGGAGATATAGTGACTGATCTCCTCAGTGAGGCTTGGACTGGTACCTCAGTGAAAGGGGTAGGAATGTCCCAGCAGCTATCTCCTACCCAGGTTTGAGAAATCAGAGCAGTGTTACAGGAGTTTGGAGACATGTTCACTGGGAAACCAGGGTGCACCCACCTGATGCAGCACCAGATGGATACAGGACCCCAAAGGCTTATTAGGCAGGCACTTTATAGGGTGCCTGAGAGAGTCAAACAGACTCTGAGGGAGGAGATACAGGAGATGTTGGAACTAGAGGTAATTCAAGAGTCCAACAGTTCCTGGGCCTCCCCAGTGGTGCGGGTGCCAAATTTGGATGGCAGCACCAGGTTCTGTGTGGACTACAGAAAATTAAATAGTCACACAAAGTTAGATGCTTACCCCATGCCTATGACAAACGAGCCCCTAGAGAAGCTGGGTGGGGCTATGTATCTTACAACTATTGATCTTACCAATGGTTACTGGCAGGTGCCCTTGACTCCCACTGCTAGAGAGAAATCAGGCTTTGTGACTCCTTTTGGCTTGTATGTGTTCACAAAGATGCCCTTTGGGAGGGAAAATGCCCCAGCAACTTTCCAGAGGCTGGTAGATCACATCCTAGCAGGAGCCAGAGGGTTTGCCCTTGCTTATTTAGATGATATTGCCATCTACAGCCATTTTTGGCAAGAGCACCTTCAACATGTCAGGGAGGTGCTGGGCAGAATACAGAGGGCAGAGTTGACCATTAAGCCCAGCAAATGTCAGGTGGGTATGGCAGAGATCTCCTACCTGGGGCATAGAGTGGGGAGTGATAAGGTCAGGCCAGAACCTGCCAAAGCAGAAGCCATTCAGGCATGGCTTGCACCTGTTACCAAAAAGCAGGTGAGGGCATTCTTAGGGACAGCAGGGTACCACAGAAAGTTCATCCCCAATTATAGTACCATAGCTGCTCCCCTCACAGACCTGACAAGGAAGAATAGGTCAGATAAAGTAGTGTGCACCTCAGCATGTGAGCAGGCATTCCAGGAGCTTAAGGAAGCTTTGGGAGGACCCCATGTGTTAGCCAGTCTAGATTACAGCAAATAATTTGTTGTGCAGGTGGATGCTTCAAACCATGGGGTGGGGGCTGTATTTAGCCAGATTTCTTCAGAGGGACAAGAGCACCCAGTGGTTTATCTCAGTCTTAGGCTGCAACCCATGGAGGAGTGCTATGCAGCTGTAGAAAAGGAATGTCTAGCTATAGTGTGGGCATGGCAGAAACTTCAGCCTTATCTGTATGGAAGAAAATTCACTGTAGTGACAGATCACAATCCTCTAACATGGTTAAACAGAGCCAGCCAGCAAAATGCCAAGTTGCTAAGATGGAGCCTAGGGTTGCAAGCATATGATATGTCAGTGCAGCAATGCAGTGGGATTAGCAATGCCAATGCAAATGGGCTGTCTAAACAGAGAATGGGGTAAGGTGTACTCAGATAAACCTAACCCTCTCAAGCAACGTTTCTCAGGGGTCAGTTGTAAAACTAGCTTGAGTTCTCCAGGGGGGAGATGTGTGAAGATAGGTAAAGTCTGCCAGCCTAGCTAGATAGAATTTTGTAGATAACTCTGTCATTTGTAAATATTAATGTAAGCCACAGCTTTGTTTTCTTAAATGTGAAAAGACTGTATTGGATGCTGAACTTGAAAAAATGTAACAGTGCACTCTGCTGAAAGAAAGCTAAGTCAAGCATTGTGAAATTCTTTGATCTTAAACTCGGAACCGAGATGTCTAGAGGGAGGCATTCTGCCTATTGTTTTTAGCCAGAGTTAATGGCTAGAATTTACATGTATACTTTCTTTTATTGCTCTGGCTTCCTAACCAGCTGCAAGATCATAAGGGCTATTAGCCTCTGAGTTTCTGTTAGCCTGGGAACCAAAAATGATGTAATCTGAAATGAATCAGTGGTATTGTATTATCAATTTAAGGACAGAAAGAATGAGGGCATTTGAGCATTTGTCTTGAGAACATCTAATTCACCAGCACTCTGCCTATGTTTTATATGTAAGCTTATTTTAGAACTGTATTTTCTCTTAGACATAGCTAGGAACTAGGAAGATTAGATTAGTTTTTTCTGTATTGATGTCAGAACTTTTCGACTGTATTATTTTAAGAATTTTTCTGTGATCTCTGAACTCTTGAATAGCACTATGTAGTAAGAAGTATTGTCTTGCATTTTTATTGTGTGTTATTAAATATTTTTAAACCTTTCAACTGGGGCTGTTTTGTGTAGTGATAATTTAAGCTCTAGAGTACATTGCATGTATATAGTGATACTGGCCAAGCCACTCCAATAAGCCTTGACTGTTCAGTTGCACGTAACATTTGGATAATAACATTGCACAGTAATAATTGGACACCCTTTGTTAAGGGCCTTTTTAGTAGCTGATAAATATTAGGGGGTGGTGGCAAGTGGCACTACCGTATAGTCTGGGTAGAAGAGGCACAGCTGGAAAACCTGTGCCAGCCTTCCCCAGGAGTGTCTGTGTGGTTGCATATAACTCCTACCTCAAAGTGTGTGTGTTTGTGTGTGTCAGCTACTTGGGCAGGGACACGAAACACTGGTTGGACAGAGAGGGTGCTGGAGGTTTTAGCTTGCCCACTAGGCTGAGATCTGGACCCTATAGCTGTGCTAGTGTGGAGTCTTATTGGGGACCTGGAGAGAAAGGGAGAAACCAGCCCCAGACTGACTGTGATCTCTGTGTGCATTAAGGGAAATTATACTTTACTGTGTGTGTATTTATTATCCTTTCCCTAAATGGATGCCCCTCACTGGTGTTAGTGTTGAAGATTGATTGCTGAGCCAGTGAACAGGTGTCACAGTTGCAAATGTCCTGGAAGCCCAAACCCCTTATTGATATCTGGGGATAGAAGACACTATTTCTGAATTCTACATTTCCCAGTGTTCCATACAAGCTGTTGTAACAGCTACATAATTCTCTCTGAGTTAAGATGTGCAGTCATAAAAGGAGCTTGCCTTAAAACATAGCATATTAGAGGCAATGTAACATCATGGCTACAGACACATGCCTATAGAGGAAAAACGTAATCCTTTTCCAAAACACACACACACACACACACACACACACACACACACACACACACACACACACACACACACACACACACACACACACACACACACACACACACACACACACACACACACACACACACACACACACACACACACACACACACACACACACTTTCAGAAAGAATCAAGGTTAAGTTCTACCATACATCAGGGTAAATCTGAATTTCTAAATAATTGGAGACCAACTAACACCCAACAAAATAAATAGAACTCTGTAAGATCCTAAGCTATTATTCAGCCTGATTCACTGGAAAAAAACTCAGTCTTCCTGTTCATTGTCACAGACTTTCTAAACACACAAATCCATACATTCCTTATAATACATCAGCAAGTCATTAACTGGATCTCTATCAGTATCAAACAATCATCTGCAAACAAAAAGGCCTGATCTCTGTCTATGCAAAAAACAGCTTTTGCTCAGAACTGTATACCGCAAAACTTGAGTGATTTGTTCAACAGCCAGTAAGACCGATAAGAGCAGGTCTGGGGTGGAGGCATTGCCAAGATGGTGGCCTCAGTGAATCAGATTTTAGTTGTTCTGTGTTCTAGGAGGACTTTTATAGGATGTTAATATCAAATTTGATCCAGTCAGTGCTAGAAGTAAAGAAAAATGTACATGCTTTCTCATAATCGAGTTATATTAAACAAAAATTTAATTTAAAAATTCATATCAGAATATATATCAACAGATTATCATTCTTATCCATATAAGAATTATCCTTAAAATAGACAATATGGATATAAAGATAAATTATATGTAACAAAAGGACAACATTTGAATTTCAAAAAACTATAATCCAAAAGCAAAATGCTTGTAGAGATATATAGAAACACGTTTAATTGACATCAAGTGAAGGGTAAATGAGCAAGAAAATCTCACTGAATTTTTACTAAACCAGAATAACTTGCTACTGGATAAGGTGGATGACCTAAAAACTGGGAGAGAAGAAATAATCATAGAAAGCTAGGCATCAACCCCTATATCACTAGGTGGGTTGCAAACTGGTTCACAGATAGAACCCACAATGTGAAAGTGGCTGACTCCAAGTCAGACTGCTGACCAGTCACAAGTGGAGTCCCACAGGGTTCGGTCCTGGGTCCTCTCCTGTTTGGTATCTACTTCTCTGATGTCAAGGACAACACGAAGGGACTCTGGCTGACAAAGCACAGACAATTGCAAGTTGTGAGTTATTATTAACTCCCCAAGTGATGTTGACATCCTACAGAAAGGCCTCAATGAGACCAATGACTGGTGTCAGAACCATGGCCTTAAGCACAATGCCAAAAAATGTGTCATCATCCCCCTTGGAAAAAACCTGGTTCCCTTGAATTACCACATTGATGGTAGTCCACTGAACACAGAAGGCATTATAAGATATCTGGGAACACAGGTTGACCGCAACCTCTCTTTTGACCACCATGTTGCCACTGTGATCAGAAAGTCCTTCTATGTGGCACATCTCATTACTAAGGGTTTTGCATCCAGGAAGAAAGAGGTCATTGTCTCCCTCTACTCTTCACTGATTAGGCCAATCATCGAGTACAATGCTCCATTTGGCATGTACCTCACTAGACACCTTCAACAACTGGACAGGCTGCAAAAGTACCTCACAAAGAGGATCGTAGACCTTAAACACTTGTCCTATATGGGCAGACTCAAAAAACTCCAACTATTCTCTGTCTCATATCGCTTACTTAGAGGCGATCTCTGCTTGACAAAGCCATGCCTGACCCAGCTCTGTTAGAAATGCTACATCAAAAGAAATCTTAACCCCTCCACACCACATGGTCCAGCGACCTCATCCTCATTACTACAATCAATAGAACATGCTGGAGGGACAGGTTCATAACCCAGAGACTGCCCATGCTATGGAATAGACTTCCCATACATGTCAAGCAGAGCACCTCACTGGCCCTCTTCAATCTTGATGAGTGGATGGGAAATAGAAAATTCTCCCCAGAGATCACTCCAGTGGCTCTACTTGACAGAGGCACTCGGAACTAAGGTTGGGTGGCACGATGCCAGGGCAATCCTATGGGCTAGGCTTGTAAAGGCTCCAGAGCCATTAGCTTAGTACACACCTATGAATATATGAAGCTATAATGTGAAAATATGATTAGTTTCCTTACCAGGTGGATTCCAAAGTGTTAAACCTTCAGGACGGTTTGTCAAATTATATAGTGAGAGCCCATCAATCTCTCACAAAACCTTCAGCTAAGGAAGGAGTCCCTTCAGTGTCTTTAACTGTCTAATTCATCTTGTATCTGGATAAATAATTTGTTATAAAATTGAGCAATTCTGTCATCAGGTATGATAATGACTACTCACAGACAATCATGGAAACCCATACCACAGGTAAAGTCCCTAAATTGTGGTAGTAAGTGCCACTATTTCCAGCAGTAAGATTTTTTTTTCTTTCAGAGGGAACAAGTACTTTTCACTCTTTAGAAGATGGCCTTTCCTTTCTTAAATCTAAAAAGATCATCAATCTTCAGGAAGAAATGGATTAGAGCCATACAAGACTAAAGAGACAAGCAGAGAGATATGCGTGGAAGACTGTTCTAACAAAAACTGTGAAGGCTAATGAAAATGTAACATTAATGTAATGAACTAGAATGTTTATCTAAATAAAGTATACTTATTGTCCGTCCAGTAATATAGATACTGAAACACATAAGATGTATATTTTTCTAGACTTCAGGGTGTAACATTATTTCTAATACCTATTTCAGACAAACAGAGGAAAGACAATAGTGAGGGGGAGGATTGGACAACAGAGTGATGGACATAATCACAAAATGGAGGGCAGCACCAGGATAGGGGATACAATGGGGTAATATAGCTGTTGGTCCTGCCTGCTGTGACCCAGTACAGCTTACTCAAGGATGTTGATGTCTCATGTCACTATAATGCTGAAGACAAGGTTCCCTAGTGTGTGGAATGCCAGTAGCATGGATGACTGCCTAGGACAAACGATTCTAGGCCTTAGTTTTATAGTGAGGCCCTTCATAGCCCTTCTGCAAGAGCCTCTGGCTATAGTCTTTATGGAGGAAATGGAGATAGATTTTAGTCTTTTCCGTAAACCACCTTTGTACACTGAAAGGAGCACTACTTTATCCTTCTGTTCCCCCCAGCCATCATGTTTCATCTAGAAGAAAAAGAGAAAAATGAGATACTTTGCACCCAAACCTATTCTCATATGTGCTAGAAAAAATGAGAGATACATTGCACTCAAATCTATTCTCATATGTGCTATCTTCCACCAAAAATGGGCATCTCACTTATGTGACAGATGATAGACTAAGCTAAAATATGTATTGTATTATAATGGTTCACAATGGCACAAGTGTAAAACATGTCAGCCCTGTACCCGTATATATGCTGCTAAGCAAACAGGCATTACAGCAACTATGTGAAACATGGCAGTCCATTATTGTTTTATCCCTTTAAATGCTGTTAAAGCAAGAATTACAGTTACACCATTTCTATAAGGTTATATGCAGAATTACAAATCTCCCCCTTGAGGCATGGTATAGACCTTGTATGTGCAGTGCTGGCTGCAGCAACCCAGGTATGTGCATGGCACTAAGTAGAACTGATTACAGTGTTTAACATGTTATTTCAATGTGCTAATTAAGCAATTCAGAAACAGTAATGAGTTGAGTCTTAAACTGCATAATTACCTTGCTCAGGCTGATGGATTTATGTAATGTAATGTCAGGGAAGGCACTGACAACCATCACATTATGGAAGAATTAATAGAGTAGCAACTTGGAAACATCATCATCATCCCCTTTATCCCATTTTCTACATGGGGTCCGGATATCATGTTAACTGTTGCCATCTCTCTTGATTCAGTGCTGTGGTGGTGCAGCATTTAGCATTGTCACCTCACAGCAAGAGGTTCTCCCATTCGGTTCTCATCTGGAGCACCTTCTGTGTGGAGTCTGCATGTCCTCCCCGCGGTCGAGTGACGTTAAAGACATGCAGGTAGGTGCAAGCATGAATGGGTGTGCCTTCTCTGAAGGTTGGGCATCGGGTGGCAAATCAGCACTGTAAAAATCCACTGCCAATCATTAGCAGACCAGAGTTCTGCTATGGGAAAAGCCAAAAGACTCCTGCCTTCTTCAACACTCATGCCTGACTGTCACCGAATCCAACCACATCTTTGCTGGACATCCTCATTTCCTCTTACCTTCTTCCTGCCTGTCCGAAATCTTCTTGACCAGATTGTCTTCTGCTTTTCTGCACGTGTCCGAATCACCGTAATCTGTTCTCTTTGGTCTTTTCTACAATTGGACCTACTTTGGCTTCTGCTCTTATGTCCTCATTTCTTCATCTGTATCACAGTGTGCATCCTACTACCCTTCTCAGGCACTTCATTTCCATTGCCTCTAGCTTCTTCATCTGCTCTGCCTTTACTGGCCAGGTTTCTGTTTCATACAGTAGTAGTGGTCACACCACTGTCTTGTACACCTTACTTTTCAGCTTCTTTGGCATTCTTCTGTCATAGACTACACCTGAGACTCTATGCCAGTTGGCTATAGCCCCTTTGATTCCAGCTTTGGCCTTTTCATTCAGACTTCCTGTCTCCTCATCCACCCCTCCCAGATACTTGTAGCTATTTACCTGCTCTACTATCTTCTCTTCTATCTCAATTTTCAGCTTTTTTTCTGATTTCTCCAGTTTGCTGCCATTACCACTGTCTTATCTGTGCATAGTTTCATTCCATGTGCTTTCAGTTTTCAATTCCATTCCCCTATCCTTTCCTGAAGTTCTTGTTCAGTCTGCCTGTAATGCCACACCGTCTGCATACAGTAACTTTGTTGATCTGTCCCCTCCAATCTGTTTGCTAATGTAGTCCATCACCAGTATGAATAGCAGTGGGCTCAGAGCTGAACCCAGTTGTTCACCCACACCCACTGGGAACCCTTCTGTAAGGCCAAACCCTGTTCATATTTGTGTCATCGGGCCTTTGTACATAGCCTGCACTAATTCTACCAATGTTTCTGGGACTTTGAACCATCACAGTACTGCCCAAATCAGTTTCTTGGGACCTTGTCACATGCTTTCTCCGAGTCTAGGAATGCCCAGTTGGACTCTTTCCTCATCTCTAGCTTCTTCTCAACTATCTGTCTCACTGCAAACATCAGGTCAGTTGTGCTACATCCTGATCTGAAACCAAACTGCTCATCTCCTGTCTTACATTCTACTACACTGCACATCCATTTCTCAATTACCCTGTCCAGAACTTTTGTGCAGTTTGATAGGAGTTTGATGCCTCTGTACTGCCCGCAGTTGTGGATGTCTCCTTTGTTCTTGTACACTGGCACAAGTATGCTTATTCTCCAGTCATCTGGAATAGGCCTTTCACTTCACACTGCTATGAGCACCCTCAGGTGACATTTCTCCCCTTTCTCACCCAGCATCTTTATCATATCTGTTGTGACTTCATCTGAGCCTGCTGATTTCCCTGACTTCATTTTCCTTAGTGCTATTCTTACTTCTTCTAGGCTGGGGTCCTCTTCTTCTTTCATTGTAGGCTGTTTCTGGGGCAGTACAGCTTCTGTGAGGTTTTCTTCATTCAGAAGCTGCTGGAAATACTCCTTCAATCTGCCTTTGATGTCCTGTAGACTAGTGAGCAGGTTGTTGCTGGCTTCCCTTATGAAGGGTGTCTGACTATCTTCTTTATCTTTCTGTGTTTGCCTTGCAACCTGATATAGTTTCATTGTACCACCTAGCGAGTCACTTTCCAGAAGTTGATAGAATGCCTCCGATGCCCTATTCTTTGCTATTGCAACTCCTTTTTTAGCTTCTCTGCTAGCCAACCAGTATTCCTTCCTAGCCTGGTCAGTCTTTTCTATCTCCCATTTTTTCCAGCACTCCTTTCTTTTGATCACTTCCTGGACTTCTGCATTCCACCACCAGCTTTCCATATGTACCTTATTTCCATACCTGGCTCAGCCACATATCTGTTCTCTAGTCCTAACACATGCTGTTTTGAGGTGCTGCCATTCTTCTTCAACTTCAACTATTTTCCCTTCTTCTTGGGGTGCTAGAGCCCTGAGTAATTCCTTGAACTGTTGTACTTTCTCTCAAGTCAACTTCCAGGTCTTCAGCCTGGTCTCTGTTGAATTTAGAGCCTTCTCTGACCACTGTTTGCAGCTGATTGTGACAACCAGTGGTTTATGCTGTGGGCCGACTGTTTCATTAGGGATGACTTTGCAATCATGGATTCTACCCCAGTGCCTTTTCCTTACTAGAAGGAAAGTCTACCTGTGTTGCATGTTGGCTACTGTTGCATTTGATCTTGTGACTGTCTCCTTTTCTGAACCATATGTTGGCTACTATCAAGCCATTTTCCTTCTTTATTCCTGTTGCCCCATCCATGTGGACCCAAGCAGTCATCATATTCTGTTCTGTCTGTTCCAATATGTGCATTCAAGTCACCCATTATCAACCCCAATTCATGTTGTCTTGCTTTACCTAGTAAGTCCTGCACTTGCTGTCTAAAGGCACTCTTTTCCTCACTGTCACAACCCTGCTGTGGTGCATAGACTGAGATTATGAATACTGCCATATCATTACACTGGAGTCTGATTGCCATGAGTCTGTCATTAATTCTGATAATATCCTTGGAAACATGCAACAGGTAAATCTCAGATTAATAAAGTCAAACTAAATCTCAGCTTGTACGCAGAAAGTGCTACCTTTTACAAGTTCACATTGTTAAGTATGTTTGCTGCTAACTGAGGCTGTATTTATCCACATAAGGAAATAGTTTGGCCTATAATTTAAGGGGTATTGGAAGGTGTATTATGAGGAAGTACCACAAAGGCAAAGCAATTGATGGGCTGCAGGATTGTTAAGCACAATGGGAGGCACACCCATTAGCACAGTTCAGTGCATTCTGACCAGCCTTGTGCTATCGGTTCAATAAAAACATTTGCCTGTTGTATAGCTTGTGCATATATCTTGTGCCCAAGAATCTTTTTAATTCTCTCAGAAAGCAGTCATGTCACCTTGGTGAGTTGCAGTGTTCCAGGTGTTATACTGTGGGAGACATTTGCTCTCTAAAGTTATGTGCTTGACATTACTTAAACTGTAGACAAAGATATATGACTGTCAGATACATCAACAGCATGCTATATAGGCAAGGAGGAGACTGAAGGAGTTTTAGGGCAACTCACAAACAAAATGTTTTCCATACCTACAGAGCAAGACCTAAAACTGTCTAATATTAAAACATTGCAGAATCTACTGAAAAGCATACATGGAAAACAAAGTTCTGATTTTGAGAATGAGGTGATACTCCAGGACCTTCATCTCCATGACAGATGACTCTTTAGGCTGTATATTGACAAATGGGCCTACCAAGAATGTACTTGGAAAGATATGGTAGTAGATATTAATGAGGTTGGTGGCCAGGACCATCCTTATGAAATGGTGCACCTCAAGATTACTGACATTATACTTTCCTCTGAACAGAGAGCTGTCCAGCTGGCATGGGAGGGTGGGTTGATGGACACTGGGCCATCAGTTAAGCCACCTCTGACAGGGATGGAGAACAATCTGGCCTCTGTCACAGGCAGTGACACCTCCACATAGATCCACAGTGTGGTGCTGGTTATTGAGACACAGCCTGAGCAGCCAAGAAGAGAATCCACAAGAGATACCCCAGGTTTGCAGACCTCTTTCTGTGTAACAATACCTATAAGTCCTATTGACCCCTTAGTCACTATCCAGCTTATTAAAGCTATCTGATTTGTGATATACAGGAATATCAGGGATTCCTTCTGCAAGGCCATCTGCACAAGGTATCAAATTTATATTTTTGATATTAAAATGTTACTATTTATTCACATCAGTTTCATGTGTACTTCTGGTGCTGGGTCATAAGAATGCAGGATATTGTGTTTTACATTTTCTCATGTGAATCTTTATCCAGCATCAGCACCTTGGAGCTCCCACCTCCTAATGTTGGAGGATCTGTAACTTCTGATGATGATGGTGATGGTAGGGATAAGCTGACAGTGTCAGAGAGCAGAATGTGTGTATTGAACTAAGGAATGTTGGTACTGCATCCCCTACACATACCATAGAATCAGATGCTATGCCTGCAGACACCAAGGAGACACATACAACAAAGAACAGGTGACTGGGAATATTAACAGTAATAGAAGTGCTTTATTGCATGGCAGATATGTGTCAGGATCTGCCGCTTACCCTCATAGAAGAAGAGTTACACACAGGGGGTGGGTACTGGTACTTGCTGGATACAATGTTACAGCTCTCCCCCTAAGAATGGTATATCAATGGCAGCAAACTAATGCATATGCAGGGCCATCACGGTGGCACAGGCAAGTACTACCACAGCCATAGCACAGTTAACAAGGGTGAGCTAATATGTGAGAAGACTTATGGGAGGTCATATCCTGTATGTATGATTGTTTTGATAGACTCATCCATGTACATGAATGAACCATGTCTTCTCAACCTTATCTGCTGTGTTTAGGCACTATCCATGAAGCTGTTCCATTGATACCTACCAGATGGTAGCTATCATGGGTGTGAATAACTTTGATCATGCTCCTGCAGCACTAACACTTCTATGGCTACATCTGTTGTGGAGGTGCCTGTGCTCAGGATACTATGTTGCCGTATTCATAGCAGACATGGCAGTAGATTGTCTAATAGCAGACAACACTCACAGTTATGCAGCATGCCAACATCTTGTTAGGATCATGGTACAACCAGCACAGTTCCTAGTAGAGCCAGCTGGCTCCTGTTGGCGGATGCATGCATGGGATGCTCAGACCTCCTCCACTTATGCCCTGGACCTGTTCAATACATTGAGATGCAGTGCTCCAGCTATTGGTGAGCCTGTGTCCTAGCAGACCACACTGACACCACAGCCTGCAGTGCATTACACACACACACACACACACACACACACACACACACACACACACACACACACACACACACACACACACACACACTTCCACTGATAGTAGCCCTTCACAAAGCCATACACATTGTAGCACCTACTGAAAGCCCATACACACAACAGCACTGTTTCTTTTAATTGTCCTGAGCACTCACACATTTTCCCATGAAAGACTTTTACACAAGTCCTCCCTTCCCCACCTGTGTGAATGATAATAACTGTAACCTGCCCTTTTTATGTTATTACTTGGGTTGCTTATGTATGATGCACAGTATGACCAGCATCTGCATGGATAAGCACAACCTAGTGTTGATTTTACATGCATCACTCTTACTCTAGTGTACATGCTTTATTCTGTTTTATGATGTCCTGAGGTCATGTGCAAGCCTCTGCCTCTTTTCTAGTGCCATGGCATAGTGCACTCACCTGCATTTGCCATGATCATCTCCTGCTCCTGTGTTCTCTACGGACTCCTCATCTAACTCAGCCTCCACTGCCTGGCATGTGCCTACCCTGCTTTAACTGCCCCCCTAGTATGATATCATGTAACATTGCACACATTGAAAATATTTTTGCACATGTGTCAGGATCATATTGCAGGGCAT
Source organism: Protopterus annectens (assembly GCF_019279795.1). Classification (NCBI taxonomy): domain Eukaryota; kingdom Metazoa; phylum Chordata; order Ceratodontiformes; family Protopteridae; genus Protopterus; species Protopterus annectens. Next base: position 56,907,810 of record NC_056736.1, read on the forward strand.
GACCAGATGAATCAATACAACATAAGTGTGATTTCAGATCCGAAACATATGTTCAACAATGTTGCTTGTTTGTGACTGCACAAGGTTTTACCCTGATCTGTTTCATTTTGTGGATTTTTGATTGGTGTCATCAGCCAGAGTTCCAGGGTATATCTGTCATTGCCAACAAGGTGCCTCTGGGGAAGTCACCCATCACAAAATGTTGATACAGGTCACGGGTATGCTACATGTAGGTATCATGATAACTACCTGGGTGGCCAGCACACACATTGTAGATAATCCCTGTACATTACAGGCCATCTGGCATTTGATGGAGTGATATCCTTTGTGGTTCATGAGCATCCTTCCCAGTTCACAAGGGGAGGAATTTATTTCAATGTAGGTACAGTCTATGGCCCCCAGTACCTCAGGGAAATGGGCTGTTTCATAGAAGTCCTGCATGGTGTTCCCTCTCTCCTCTGTGGTATAAGGAAGTCATATACCCACACACTGAAGTAAGGTACTGAGAAACTGATGGAGAATTCTCAAAGCAGACACCTAAGAGACCCCCACTTTGTTCCCAGTGGGTCACTGAAAGGTCCCTGTAGTTAATATATGTAAATCTACACATACCTTGATATCTACTGGGATAGGCGCTCTGAGTCCCATGGGGGTACAGATGAGGCCAACACATGTCCACAATGTTTTGCTTGGTCTCCGTATACACACAATACCAGCCACAATGTCATTGTTGTGGAGTCCATAAAATGTTAACTGTTGTCTGATGGCACTGTGTCTCTGGAGTGGCAACATGCACCATCATGGACTATAGCATCAATGAGAGCTTCTTGCAGATCTACATTTACTAATGCAGCAGCAACCTCTCACATTATTATATCTAGTAATTCCCCTTACATGAATCTAACCATTTATCTGAGTTCATTTATACACCATGTGCAGCTTCAAGGTATGGCTTTTATACACTCTGCCATCTTGTTTGGCTTCATTTGCATATGGCTGCATCACATACCCCATTCTGCTCTATGTACTCATTATTTTGTAAACCTAGTCTTTTCTAAGAAAAATACAAAAAAGCAACCGTATTCCTTCAATACCAGACTTCTGATACTGAAGATGATCATCAAACCTGAGACAACAACCTTTTTATAATTAGATTATAATAATAAAAAAATGTGCTGAAAGAATGGCAACAAGTTTGCCATTTTAAATGGAGCCAGTTTTCTCTGAAAAGAAGTCTGCTACAAATGTATTTAGTTCTCCAGCAGTAAGTTATATGTATTATTTTATTCTTTGCCCCCCCCCATTTAATAAGGCAGAGTTTTAAGATTTTAATTTAACTTTTTATTTGTCCTTTTTCAGTCACTATTTTTTTTGACTGATTAGAGTGTTACCTGACTTAAGTGAGTATCTGTTTAGCTGATCTTTATTTTTACTGAAAAATACAATTTCATTGGAGACATTTTTTTCTGGTAAACTGTGTTCTGCATTATTAATGCTGCTATAGGTGCATAAGATGGCTGTTGACATCATTAATACAAAACAGCATTTTTACTGGAAAAAATTTTCATTTAAAACTATATATATTTCATGTAAAACTATATATATTTTATATATTATAGCTAATGCTTTGTGTCTTTCTTCAGTCCTTCCCTTTAGACAAGTGCATTTAGAACACGGATGTGCATATCAGTCCATTGCAGCACTGTTTCCTAGTTATCTGATTTAGTTTCTAGGGTTTGCTAATGAATTATCAATATAACACTTTTTTATCTGCCTCTTATTGAAAAAAGGCTCAGTACAAGTCATTAAGAAAAATGCTTAGCAGAGTGAACTTTTGAAGTGCTGGAAATTGAAACTAAGTGGCTTACTTTATTAACCATTGCAATACGTTTGACTGGCATAGCTGCACAAATGTTTGTCAATTATTCCACACAGTATAGTTCTCTACTGTATCTTATTTGTTCTACTCTTCACTGTCCTTGCTGACATTTTTGCATAATGCAGAATGTAATAAACGGCAAAAAACTGAGAACGCTATATGTAATACTTTTCTGCTGCCACCACGCTCCCTACACACAGACCACTACTGGAACTATAAGAGATTTTTTACCTTGATATCATTATTTCTATCTGGATGGACCAAGAGGAATATTTAAGCACTTTTTAAAGCATGAACAACTCAGAGAGATGTTTATGAAATGTGCCCTTGGTAATAACATGTATTTTTTATTATTAGTGCCTGTACTTATAGAAACATTAAGTGAGCTGTTATGATAATGTAATGCAATCAGCATAATAAGAACGACACATAAGACAATAGAATGCATTTCAACATACATTTTCAGTAACTGATTACTTAAGTAGAATATTCAATCAGCATAAGGAAAACTAAGTGTAGGTGGCATATTAGAAAACTGGGCCCGTTGCTACCTTGGAATGCTTGAGTGTCTGGGCTAGTTCCTGCCTGTTGGTCCATTCTCTGTGGAGATTGTATGGCTTTTCTGTGTCTATCTGAGATTTTGTAAGGGATTTTTGATTACTTTCACATGCTAAAGAAATGCAGAATAGAATCTTTGTGGCTCTATGATAACATTTCTTTTTCACACCTCCAGAGTCTGCAGTTCAGTGTTAACCTCCTATGTTTATTTAGATCGGCATGATCTTCTCATTTCTGTCCAACGTTCTCTAGTGCCTCAGTTTCTACCTGCATCATAAAAACATGTTGATGAATTGGTTATAGGTTTACACTAAATAATATATACACATATACTGACACTAAAGAAGCTCCTCATTGAGGATAGAAACCTGGTTTGTGTTTTTGTGTTCCATAGAGCATGCTTTGTATATTAAAAGTTAATTACATCTTCTATTTTGGTGCTGCAAATCTTTTGTGTTTCTTTATTGTACATATGTGCAATCTGCTTGTTGCTTTATTGGCCGTACATTGCATATATATATATATATATATATATATATATATATATATATATATATATATATATATAATTTTCTAAAGACACACTCGCTTATCAATATGCAGGGATACAATATTTATCTTTCCCTTATACTTGTGCAAAAGGTCAATGGATCAACCAACTTACCCAATTAACAAATGATAAATAAAGGGATAGAGTGATAATTAGATAGATGAATTTATAGACAGATAACTAATTACATAGCTAGCAAGTTAGCTAGATGAGAAGTCACATGCACACATATAGAAATATGGGTAGATAGATTAGATAGATAGATAGATAGGTAGATAGATAGATAGATAGACAGATAGATAGATAGATAGATAGATAGATAGATATTATTTACTAGTGCATTACTCTAGTGGTTAAAGTTTCATAGGCCAGGCTACTTAAGCAGTTAGCAAACACTTTGTTTGTGTGTGTGTGTGTGTGTGTGTGTGTGTGTGTGTGTGTGTGTGTGTGTGTGTGTGTGTGTGTGTGTGTGTGTGTATAGCTATCTCTCTCTATATATATATATATGTATATATGTATATATATATATATATATATATATATATATATATATATATATATATATATATATATATATATATACACACACACACACACACACACACACACATATATATATATATATATATATATATATATATCTATATATATATATATATATATATAGAGAGAGAGAGAGACTGACAGAGATAAATGAACAGATAAACAGGCAGATAAATAGATACACAGACAGACTGGTGAAATGATAACTCTGTTACAGATTTCCCTGAAGTGCAGCTGCTATATGTACATAAGTGTGTCGCATCCTGGAGTACACCAGTGGCATGTCCAGGACTGCTTCCTCTTTTCATCTGCTACTTGACTATATAGGCTCTGTCTTCCTGCAACCCTGAACTAGATAAAGCAGGTACTGAAAGTGATGGATGTAAGGATGGAGGGAAGGAAGGATGTCTGGATGGATGGATGGAAAACCAAGTGTATGATCACTGGTACTGTTCAGAATTTGAAAGAATGTCCTTGACTGTAAGCACATCTTTGGTGCAAGAGATGCAGCTTTTGAGAGAGAGGTTACCTACACATATTTGGTTGGATTTTTTTTTGTTGCCCTTCAAAACTCATAGAATGTGTATGCTGTAAGACATCTAAGCAAATTAGGGCTCTGTTATGTAATAATTAAGTTAATGAGTAAAGAACCTGAAAGTTTCTCCTGATTTGTAATTGGTGACCCCCTACAATACTATATACGTCTATGCAAAATATTTCATAACACAATTAGTAGGTATTCCCAGACAAGATCATCAGTGAACCCTCTAGTACAGAGCACATTAGCTTTCAATAAAGAAAGGTATAACCTTGCACATGCCTTGATTGCAGGATGTTGTTTCATGATTCCTGCTATGCTTTTAATAACCCATTTTCCCCTGTGTCTAAGTCCCTAGAAAACTGAGATTTTCAGGCACCCTACACCTTACCTATTCAAAGGGCACATATAAGACTTCTCATTTTTGTGTTTTAACCTAAGGAATGATTTGCCCTCTGAGATCACAGTAATCTCTAGAATAGTTTAGCTCAAGGATTTGGGTCAAACAGGTCTAGGATCTCAGAATTAAATTTGACTATGGAACCCCTTGACCTTGAAGGCAATTTCTGATTTTACCACTGCTGTGTGACAGTGGTATTGGCATATAAGCTGTACTATTTAAAATATGCTCAAATGCATTCCTGTGTTAGTTTACTTTACATTATATTATATTTTGGGGATGCTAGATGTACTTGCCTGCTTTATTCACCTGATTGTCAATATTTAGCCTCTTTTGGTTTTGTTACAATGTAATAGGTTCAGGGTATTTTTACTTACTAGAAGTGAATTAGTTTATTAATTATATCTGTTATTAGATATTATTACTGTTTTCTTTTGACATTCTTATTATGTGCATTTAAATGGTCAAAGCTGATTCTAGGCCTGGGGAAACTATACATTATTAGAATTGTGTTTGCACGTATATGGTACAGGTTTCTATAAAGGTGTTAAAAGTATTATCATTTTATCAGTGTTACTTTTATTTCCTGATTACTGTTCTTTAAAAAAAAAGTTAGCTTTGACATTGCTGTTCTGCTTGACCTTGAAGGCAATTTCTGATTTTTCCACTGCTGTGCGACAGTGGTATTGGCATCCTTATGTAATTGGCAGTATGGGAGGCAAAAAGTCTCAAATGGAGGTACATGAAGGCATGCTGCCCTGCAGAAAAGTTGATCTAATGTTCTAGTGAATGTTATTTACAGGAATTGTGCTCATTCTTTTGTGAGCAACCAGCTGTACTTGTTGGTGGTTGGGTCTTGACAGTTCATAAGGGAACCTGTGGTGTATGTGATGCAATGAATGTCTGTACTGACAGTATGTTCTGCTTCTCTCTGGAAGGACAGCCAAGATTTCAGTGAATAGCTGTTAGGGTTACATTCGCTTTATATTAACAATGTGAGAAAAATAAGAAAAATCTCTGAAATCCTGTATCCTAAACTTCAGAGTACTTTTTTATCTATATGCCAGCAGTTATAATAAGCTCGGGCTAAAATAATCTTAATATTAGAAAACAGGAAATGATAGTGCAGATCCAGATGAGGAATAAAAGGAGAGACCACAAGGACAAGCATGATGGCAAGCATGACTATCTTTCAGTCTAAATAATGTACCTGGTCTAAATGTACTAATAGAAAACAATGCCATGCTATTACTAAAGAGCAATACATAAATAAATAAATAAATAAAAACAATATGCTGATACTTCTGAAGAACTGATAAAGAATAATGTCCTGAAATTACTGAAAGACTGATAAAGTACACTGACCTGATACTACTGAATGACTGACAGGAGCAATGTTTCAATGCTCTGCTCAACAGATCTGCTATGTCTAGTTTCTTGGCTTACCTGTGTTTTGCTGAAAGAGCATGCTCTTTTTGATTAAGTAATATTTTCTGCAATCTTATAGGTACAGTGTACATTATTTTTCTGAACATGCTTTGCAAAAATTTATGGTGTGTTTTAACTTGAACTTCATTACTATAGACATATTCATGGACATTCTCACATGCATGCATGTACTATTGGTAACATCTTGTTTACTAAGGGAATATATCTGCTTGGTACATCTATAAATCCTCCTGATTCATAGGCAACGGGTCTGTTCTGTTACAAGTTTTTATTTATTTAGTTGCTTATGTTTACTTTGTTAACTGGGTAAGTGAATCGGTTGAGGGACCTTTTTCAAATATAACCCATTGAGAAAATGGCAAAGACAGTAACAAGTAAGCAATACAATTAGGATTGCAACGGAAAAAGCAATACTGCCATTAAGGCACTTGGCAAAGAGTGCGGTTATAGTACATTGTAACACATATAACAATCTGATTTAAACTTCAGTGCTTGTATTTTATCAAGTAGCTAAACCAAATGCCTTGAGCATTTCAAAAATATTTTCTTATTCAAAAGACCATTTTCAGGCCACATACCACTTTTGCAGCTCTCGTAGAGGCACAGTTATCTCAGACATAATAGGTACATACTTTGCAAAAAAACTGCATCATTCTTTGAAATCTGATAATGCTTGTTTGGCTCCTGACTTTGTTATTTTCACAGCTGCTTTATTTCTGTACTAGGCTTCAGTCCCTCAGACCTAAGAATACAAGCCATGTATTTCATAGCTATCACTTTGAGTTGAATAAAGTTGTCTTTATTTCTTTAGCATCTTTGCTTGTCCAATGATGTGCCTGATTCCATGCTAATAGATCATTATTTATATTAACAACAGCATTTAAGCTTTCAAATACTTGGACAACAGTGTTTTGGAATACTTCTGATGTTGATGAACTGCTACATAGTAACTTAAATAACCTGTACCTTCCTAATGGCATATTCAACATAGACAGTTTGGAGCTTTCTTCGTCTAGTTTTATCTGCTAGAGCCTCTAATTTGCATCCAATTCTAAAAGAAATTGCATATATAATTGATAACACCAGTTCTTCAATTGTAAGCAATTGGTAATGCTTTCTTAAACTAATTTTACCGAGAAGTTCTTCACCAGTGTAGTAAGAATTATGCCGTGTGTCTTGTTTTACAACAGCAGCCGTACTGCCCACCTACTCTGTTGATCTGAATTGCTTCTTTGCTTCTTAATGACGCCTACATTTTCCATTCACTTCAGTTCCTGCTAAGTTCTACTTCTGTGGACTACTCACACATTCAACGGAGCACACATCACTGATATAACATCAAGATTTATGAGCACATGATGTTCTCCTGGCAGATCTCCTTAGCCTTTAAATAAATCAGTGTAGTAGTAAAGAAAGTCATTGCTACGGGTCTGGACTGTATCTGGAAAGAATTAGCAACACTGGAGATTTTCTTGAAATTGAGCAAGAACACATTTTCTCTTTGCTTACATAATATTTTTTATTTACTATTCTTAATTTATCTCAAGTTATTTAGCCTATGATATTAAGGGAATTATTTTATTTAAGTGTTGTTGTTTGAAACCTATTCCTGCACTTTTTATTTTAGATTCATATCATTATCGCTTGAATAAGTAGCTAAGGGTGGTGCCATAAATTTGTAAGCAATATTTACACAGTTTTCTTTTATGTGCCTTTAATCACCAGGGCTTCAAAAATACATATATTACTCTTAATTGCCTAACCAAAAATGTCTAATTTCTTATATTAAATATTCACATTATTTGCTTAATATCTGATTTGTACTTCTGTCTTACTGTTTCTGAAGCATTTTCAGACATCACCGTATCAATACATTTGATGTTAGCAGGACCGAAAAGAAACAAAAAAAAGCATGTATTGCTGGCTTTTTTACTGTTTTTCTGGTGAAATCTTGGTGAGATGAAAGCGGTGAATTAAATTGTTGATACACTAAAAATTTATATCTTCCAGTCTTTATTGACCATCAGCACCATTGCTTACAGTCTTTTTTGTTGGTTTTGGCTATGGTCACATGTTTTTTATCAGTTTGTTTGAGTTTTAGTGTTTTCTGATGGCCGAGATGTGGGTGATCTGTCGGTGGGTGAAAATGGCTTATTTCACATGTTGGTGACTTCTTTAAATGAGATTCAAAAGACTTTAAAAATGTTGGTGTCTAAAGAGAACATTTCTGTGGAAACGATATCTAGCTCTGATGACGAGCGAATGACTGTTATTGATTTAAATGCTCCAATTGGCCCTAATGAGAATGGCTTGGGCTCTGGAGCTAATGTTAGACCTATGCAGTACAATGATATTCAGTCTGTTCTGGACAGCAGGTATGACCCCTTTTTAAGGGCTCACTACAAGGTTACCAAAGCAAGAACTGACGAGTTTAACAATAAGAGTAATAATTTATGTAGATTACTGAAAAAATATCAATCTGTTGATCTGGAGATTAGTTATTTTCAGAGATGTATTGAACTTGAAATAGTACCAAAGGGCTTAAGGTTCTTTAAATGTCCTAATGGTACTACGGCCACAGATTTTTATGATGAGCTGACTAAGTTCTTCAACAGTACAGGTTTACAATTTTTAAAGTTATTGATAGACAACAACAAAAAGAAAATGTCTTCACTTAAACAGGACAGCATGAAACTTGTTGATGAACTTTGTTCTTTGGCAAGGGACTTTGACTCTGAAAACCTGTATTATCAACTTTTGAAAGAAGTTGAAATACATGAGAATGATGTTATAGAATGAAAACATAACAAATTATTAAGAGATGTAGAAGCATATGAAAATGGCACTGCCTATATTAATTTTGTTCCAGATCACAAAAATAAAAATGAAACTCTTTTGGCAACTAGTAACAGCAACACAGGGAATCACAAGAAGTCAGTATGGCTTTGTAAACAGACTTAAAATCGACCGCGATGGGTGAAAGGGTCAGCAGACCAATCACACTCCTCGAAATTGGTCATGAGGTTTTTTAGGGTGGAGAATCAGGCTTCAGCTCCTTCTGGTGATGAGAGCGAGGTGGAGGCAGGAGTATCTTCTGCAGGTAATGAAGCAGCCATTAATATGGCCTCTTCAAATATGAATGCTGCAGGAGCACATTCAAAAGCTGCCTTTTTTTACCCAAATGGGAAAACAGGGCATTAAGGACATGAAATGCGAAGCTAAGAGGACCAACAGCATCGGAGTCCTCCAATGATGAACAGTAAGGCATTTTGAAGATCAATTTAAAATTATTAATTTGTCCAGGATTACTTTAAGTAATTCCCAGGTGAAACTTTTGGGTTAAGGTATTAATTTTGTGCCTTCAAAAAGGGCGGACTTTTCTCGGACTATTATAGACTTAAAACAATATGTTCGCAAATTAAATTTGAATTATATGTTAAAGCAAATTAAATGTGCCCATAGTTGTCTATATAAACCTCCATGTTACACTCCAGTATTCAATCAAACCTTAAAAATTTTTGAAGAAGTATGTACACAAGACATTAGTAACCATTTATATAGGGATGTGAAAAAGAAGTAATGGTTTGATAATGTAATTAGTTCAGAATGGTCAGCTTTAAGTGAGCTTACCTCAGGGATAGATTTGAGATACATGAAGAGTGATAAGGGGGTAATATTGTAGTAAGGACTATAGAACAATACAAGACATCCATGTTTAAATTATTAAACAATTCAGATGAATATGCTGAAGCCAATGTTAGGGATATACACAAAAGTTTTCAGTATATTAATGTATTTTACATGAAGCACTTATGAATCAGTTTATTGACATGAGACTGTATCATTTTTGTTTCGTAGAGAAATCGAGGGTCGGCATACTATTTGGCATTCCAAAGATTCACAAGTGCATGACCGACCCTCCATTTAGGCCGATAGTGTCTGCCCCTCATTCAGTTACTGAGAGTTTGGCTTTAGTGATCCTTTTTTGAATCCGGTAGTACAAAGTTTGCCTTCATACTTAATGGACTCCTGGGATCTGGCTTTGTTTATAATAAAGACCAACACTTTATATTGATGACCGATGTAATAGCATTGTTCACCTGTATTCCTCATGAACAGGGGGTGGAGGCAGTAAGAGAGTTTCTTTCTTTGGGTTCTAAGCTGGAACATGGCCAAATCAACTTAGTTTGTAGTTTATTAGAAATCATTTTGGAGCATAATTATTTCACTTTTGATGGACTTTTTTTAAACCATGTAAGGGTGTGGCAATTGGTTCCCCAGCAGCACCATCATATGCTAATTTAGTAATGGCTTGGTGGGAATCCAACATTCTCTCAAGGTTGAAATTAACTTATAATATACATTTTTATGCCAGGTTTGTTGACGACCTGATTTTTGTTATGGAGGGGAATAGTAACATTAGTGAGCAGTTTCTTAAAGATTTAAAAATCCAGTCTGGTTACTTACAGTTTGTAAAAAGTGACATGGGGAGTAAGGTTAATTTCTTTGACATGACTATTAAATGGAATGAGTCAGATGGGCAATTTGAAAGTAAGATTTACAGGAAGGATACCTTTACTAATGGGGATCTGCACTTCAAAAGCAATCACCCTCATTTCATTAAAACAAACATCCCCAAAGGGCAGTATATACGAGTCTGCCACATGACTACCTCCTGGCTTGAATTAAAAAATGAATTTCACAGGATTACTTCCATGCTTTTGGACAGGGATTATGAACAGGGGTATCTAGAATCCTTACAAAAGGATATTTTCACAAAAAGAAAAACTGTATCCGCCTATTTTGAAAAGTCCACTTATTATTAACAACAATAAGGAGACTAGATTGGCAAATATAGGTACTGTGTGTAATCTCGACATGACTATAGATAGTGGGGAAATCAGGGAAATTATTCAGAGAAATTGGAAGATAGTTGAAGGAAACAGTGAGTTAACTAAAGTTCTGGGGATCCAGCCTAATTTTGTTTATAGGAACACCAACAGTCTTAAGAATGTTTTGGAAAGATGCTCCACCACCAGTGTTATGACATCTGTCTTAAAACAGATGGGGATATTTAAATGTGGCCATTTCAGTTTTTATAAGTTTATTTTAGAAGGAACCACCACTCAAGGGACAAATTTTTCAGGACAAATCAGGACAGAATCAAACAACAATCAAAACAGGGATCATCAGGGGCACTTTTAAATATTAGTTATGTTTAAAAAAACATTGATAGAGAGCAAGCAGATGAATTAATACACATTTCTGATGTAAAAAGAAGTCTATAACTCTTAATTATTGTCATTATTCATTAAGTGTAATTCCACACCTTTCTCCAAAAGTCACTTAGTTTAGAGGAGGAAGAGGAGGGACAGAAAAAAATTTGAGTCAAAATCAGGGACAGTTGAGAGGTATGAGAAGGACTCTTTTATGAATTTGCCCCACATAAAATATACCATCAAGGTACCTGGTCATTTGACTTGTAGGGCTAGAGGACTAGTTTATATCGCTTTGTGCAGTGGATGCAAAGCATTTTATGTAGGGATGACTACACGGACTTTAATGGAAAGGATAAGAGAACACATGTACAGCATTAAAACTCAAGATGGTAACAATGCCCTATACAAACACTTGGTGGAGTATAATAAATTCAAAAAGTTTTTATTTTCTATTTTTGAGGTGGTGAAAGCAGATCCCAGGGGAGGAGACTTTAAGAATGTCATAAAAGAGAGAGAAACCTCTTGGCAAATTAAATTGGGGCGGATAAGAAGCCAGGGCTAAATGATGCCATAAATATTGTGTTTTTTTTGAAGTATAAGAAGTTAACTATTAGGAAAGTGTGATTAAACTGCCATTTTTACTTATTAGTTTTATTTGTATATTAATCAGTTATAGTATGTTGCAAATTTGTTTTATATATATATTTTTTGTCATGTATTTTTTTCATGAAATATGTGGAATTATGGTGTATGTCCTTTTAATGTAAGGTATTTCTTAATTAATAGTAAGTTTTCATTCGTTGATTGAGTCATTTTATGTAATATGAAAGTATTTAAGATGTATTGCTGGATTTTTTACTGTTTTTCTGATGAAGTCTTGGTGAGATGAAAGCGGTGAATTAAATTGTTGATACGTTAAAAATTTATATCTTCCAGTCTTTATTGACCATCAGCACCATTGCTTACAGTCTTTTTTTGTTGGTTTTGGCTCTGGTCACACATTTTTTATCAGTGTGCATATTAAACCTGACATATTTCAGTTTACAGATCTTTAAAAAAAATCTGATCTTGCTTCTGCAGAACTACTTATTGTATTCTGTGCATTTCCTCATGTCACACCTATAATCTTATCTAGTGCAGTAGGCTTGAATGTAAACTGCACCATTCTTCCTGCACATTTCTTGACTCTCTTGCTTATTATCGTTGCAGTTATGTCTCACTGACATTACAGTTGCCATGCATGCTCACTTTATTTCTCATTTTTGCCTTTTTATTTGGCCTATACTTATCTTAAACAGTTCCATATCATCAGTTATTTGTATTGTGTTATTTGTAGTTTTACTTGCTCTGCATATATCAGCAGCTTTTGAGAAAGCCAGGGGTGCTTCTGGTAATAGGCTTCCCTTCTTTTGACAATTCCTTATACCACACACTGTTCTGTGTACTATTAATGAATTATCCATATCACCAGTTTCATAGTCTGGGCATTAACTTCATAGCTCAGTATCATAACTGTCTGTAGTTCCTGTAGGACTTTGTGTCTTTATAAAGAATAATTAGTGAATAAAAGAAAAGTTCTTTCTAGGCTTATACTAATTCCCAAACTTTTGTCTAATTACTGCTATTTTGTCATTCTGCATTTCTAGAAAAAAAACATAGAAATATTAAATACTTTCAAGAATTCTTCCCCAGCGACATGCAGAAATATGATACTCTGTGGGCAAGATTCCCAATGACTTGCTGTCAGACTAAGTCACACCATTACCCATAGCACCACTGAGTCATTTCTGACTAACATTCCATGTTTCCACGACACAGAAATAGGGGACAAATACACAGTGCAGGAGCTGGTTAAACTGTGTTACCCTCACATGTAGGCTTGTGAGCTGCATGCGTCTCCATCCATGTGGACACAAATGTATGTGTATCTTTGAGGAGTTTGGCTTGAGGTACTTTTTAGTGACTCACAGATGATATATTAGTTGTATTCCAGGCATATGCCTCAAGGACACTTCACCATTTTCTCTAAGTCATCCCACCCACAGGGCATAGAAGAGCATATGTTTTCCCCACATACTGCAAAACAGAGACAACACCAGGTGGACATTATGTGAAATAGCCCATTTCCCTAAGATACTTGGAGTAGACTTTACCCACATTGCAATAAAAGCCCTACCTGGGGTAAAGGGACAACAGTATAAAGACTGTAAGGGATTCCACACTATTAACTGACAGGTGGTTTGCAATGCACAGAGTATAAGGTACTATGTGTTATTAGACCACCCAGGCAATGCCTTTGATTCCCACATCTGGCACATTGTGACTTATATCAGTGATCTGTGTGAGGTGATTTTCTACATGGTCATCTTTCTTGGATGCTGGAGATGCCCTGGAGCCATGGTTCATGACACCAATTAAAAGCTGACAGACCATGGCCTAGAATTTATACAACACTTCCTTGTCACAGACTCAAATCATAAGCAAATGTGTTTGGATTGTTGAAGCTCTGCTTCCACTATCTCAAAGTCTCTGGTGGTACCTACCATGTTATCCTCAAACATGCAGCAAAATATCTGCAGGATGTGCAAAATTATTCAATATTTTGATACAGAAACAGACATAGCATGGGAGAGATGTTCAGGAAGATGAAGTTCTGTAATCGGTGGCAGGGAAGGTTTCTGTTTAAAAGCCAACGGAGGAGCCACAGAACTAGCCAAGAGGCAGCATATAGTCACAACTATAGACCAGATTAAACATAACATTCACCAGTAACAATGATACATACAGTACTACAACTTAGCTATGCTATACCATGTATGGACTTATCACACTGTGCAACCAATACAAGTGGTTCAGGTAATAGAATACTGAGGGCTGAATATAGTTGTCATCATATGCACAGTTGGGGGAGGGAAGCAGTGACAGCTGTCATCAGCAGGATGTGTGTGAGGGGGTACACTATTTCTGTGAATGAATGTGTGTCTTTTGATTGTGTGACTGTGAAGAACAAGGAAGACTGATCAGGGAGATGTGTGGTGTCTCCACTGTGGAGGGACTGGGCAGAGATGAGTGATTCTAATGGGAATAAGTGGGTGAGCATGGATACAAGTCCATAGATGTCTGCCTGTACCTGTATAATGGCCCTAAATAATTTAGGTAGTGGCCATAGAGACACTCAGATCAAAAGCAGGCAGTACCCTTGGCATTGCTGGACACCAGTATGCTGATCACTGTTACCCTCCACACCCTTCACTGAGCAGCCAAGGATGTCTGTGCTGATGGAGGAGATAATCCCACTACTGATGTGTTAGCAAAATCTTGTCCTTCTGCAACATCCTGGGATGGGAAGACAGGTTGCATAGGCAGATGAACTGTGTCCAAGAAAGGGGAAGGAGATATGGTCATCACAGTACTCAATCCTACCACCTCCACCACCATGACACCCAAGTTTTCTTGGATGTGTCTGCCTTCATCATCAGTTTCAGACATGGTCTCTGGCATCAGACATTCCTATATCCATGGTAGGGGGAACTGAAAATGCAGCACCTGTGAAAACACACAACTATACTCGACTATATGAATGTACCTTGACCATCACCCCCAGTCCAGTGTAGATAAACCTCTGTAACAGAGTGCCATGCAAAATATACACTTATCTTACCTGGAACTAAATGTTATTGCAGCTGTAGTCTTGATGTGCCTGTAACAACAAATAGGTTCTGCTTATTAGTTGTATGGCTCAGAGTTACTTAAGCAGTACAGATTGCCTCACAAATTAGATAATACTTACTTGGGGCATCACCACCCTATATATGCAAGATGCTCTGTGTGGTTCTGCTCCAACATACCCTACCATGGATCTGATGGATGTATTGTCCCTTAGAAAAAGATCCCAGGCACTCCTCCATGTCAGTTAACAATGACCATTTACTTCTTGACAAGATGGGTCGATTTGTTGCATAGTTCTGCTATCATGTTGTTGATCATTCTTTAAAACTGCTTATGGGTTCTATGATGGCCACTAACTATACCGATTTGCTCCACAAGGTCCCATCAGACTTGTTTCCAAAAGTCCTGGCCTAATCTAATGTTCTAAAGCATCTGCAGGCTGTGCTCATGGAGGGCCTGTAGTAAGATATCATTCTCTGCCTATGAGAACTCCCCCCCCAACCCCCATTAGGCATATCTACCTGCATACCTCTTAATCTTTTAGCGCAAGAAATTTGAACAAAGCCAGACACAATTGGGGGGGCAAAGGCCCAAAAATTGTGACATATATTAAATATTGCTCTTATAAACTTAGAACATTACTAGAGTAACAGGGTTTGTTTTAATATACATTTTCTGAAGGATAGGATGTCTGAAATCCAAATGTATGTCATTATTTAGTGACTTCAATCCTCAGATCATCCTAGTGATTTGCCAGAAAACCATAGATTGTATAAGGAATAAACCAAAAATATGCCCATGAACTGTGGAAGTTCAACAGGGCCCAAAAGTGGTATTAACTGCTACTGTATGGCAACCATCCTGCCAATGACATACACCATAAGTTTCAACTAGAATTTGTCTGTTCACACAATGGAATCAACTGTTACTATATGACTCTTGACTTCAGTAAGTATGCAGGGCAACAGTAGGCTGAGGACTACAGTAGAACATTCCTAAGGATGTCAGTGTGATCCTCTGGTATTATCTACATAAGACTTCCTAAATGGGTAAGTGTGAAGAAACCCACCCACTACAATCCCTGTGCATAAATACAACATAATGGTGCTAATGTAATAAAAGGAAGCCATAAATGCTGTATAATCCTTATGACCATCATCTCATAACAGTACTCCCAGAAATAGGCATTTATGCTAATTGCACACTCCCAAGGAGCATTACCAAGTGAGCTAACTTAGCGCATAGTACTTCAGGCCCCCTCTACCTACAGGAGCACACACACGCACACACTCTGTCCCATAGTCACACTCCATCATAAGAGGTGATTGAAAAAGATGTGTGGACACAATACTCATAGAGGTCAAGTCATGGAGGCCTGTGAACTACATGGTCCATTGCCAGCACACTCCTAGTAGTTGCAGGTTGCAAGTCCCACTCAATGTAAAATGGAACAAGCTACTGCATGACTATCTCATCAACAGGCAAGTATATGATGCACAAAAGTCACACACTAATGTCCTCTGGACAGTGGTGCCCTTCTCTTACACTACAGAACAAAGTATATGGCAACATATGTTTGTTACATAAAATCAAAAACACAGAACGGCAAGCAAACTAATAATAAATCAAAACAAACGTAAAACAGCGACCATCAAGAATAAAAACCAAACTTTACTAGCAAATATCCAAAGCGCTTTTCGACAAGCCCAGTGCTTGCCTTCTTCAAAGGAAATGACACAACAAGTTACAACAACATTTATATACTGTCACAATTATTCAATCAGCTAAATTAATTCATTGAATATTGAAAAATGTTTTAAATGTTTTAAAAATTCACTGGAGAACAGCCTGCATCAACCAACTTTCAATAAAAATTAAATAAAACAGTACTGTAAACTCAGATATTTTAACACTACATAACATAAAACCTAAATTAGTATAACTAAGAATATGTTATATTAAACCTAAATACAAAAGTGAAAAAATAAAAAATAAAAAATGTATGTATATACAATGAATACATATACAATTATAGTATCATCTTATAAGGTTTTTCAATTTCAAAATACTAGCAATTGAGCAAGTATCGTTTAATCCAGGATACCTGTAAGCGTACAGTCTCACCTGCCAGATTAACTCTGCCTCTTCTAATTTTAATGGTCTAGGACCCCCTCTCTGATCTATAGGTATATGGTCTATCGCCATAAATTTAAAACTATGGTTGGGGTAAACACTGATGTGCTTGGCTAGAGCATTCTCCATTTTTAACTTTTTAATGGCATATGTGTGTTCATATATACGTTCCCTCAGCCTTCTCACAGTTTTACCTATATAGAAGGCTAGGCATGATTTACATCTAGCCAAGTAAATCACATATGATGTATTACAGTTTAATTTGAATGCTATCCTATATGTACAATTACTTATACTGAAGTGTGTCCCTTCCTCAATGTATCTACAATAGTTGCAACTCTGGCATTTGTGCATGCCTGCATTACACACCAATCCAGTAGGTTTTACTTCCAAAATGTTTTTCATATTTTTACCCCTCTTGTAAACCACGCGGGGTTGATACCCCACTTTTTTGTAAATATCGGGGTACATTTTGAACATTTCCCAATTTTTAAAAATAATGTCCTTACATAAACCACTATTCAAATTGAAAGTGGTAATAAATGCACATGTTAAGGAAGTCTCATCAACTACCTCAGAAGCTGTCTCGCAAGCTAAAGATATATTCCTATCGGTAAATGCATCAGATTGCTCAACGAAGTCAGCATTGTTGACACCATTTGTACTGCCAAACACCACTGTATTGGTGCAAATACTCGTGTTCCCTAAGGTTGTTGTATTTACGCCATTGTGAACTACGCCGGGTAACAAAGGTGTGTACACCTTGTCCAGACGTTTATCAGTCACTTCTTGAGCTCCATGATCAGCATTGTTGACTCATTTGTGCTACCAACTGCACTGTGTTAGTTGCAAATACTAAGTGTTCCTAAATTTGTTGTATTTCATGCATTGTAATTCGCCGGATATAGGAATTGCTTACACTGCTTGTCCCAGGCGTTTTATCAGTCACTTCTTGAATCAATTCATCCAACAAACTATCAGGGTAACCCCTTGCAATAAACATATTCCTAAGATTAAAACACTCATCACAAAAATCATCATCCAAAGTAATCATTCTCGCAGCACGTACCAGTTGTCCCTTGACCACAGATCTTTTTTGGGAAAAGGGATGACAACTGGTAAAGTAGCAAAAGATGTTTAGTATGTCTTCTGGTGTATCTTAGAAGTAAAGCAATTGTGCTCAAAATCTTTTTGCAACCATACATCTAAATATGCAATGCTTTCAGTGGAGAAAGTGTATGTAAATTCCAAAAAATTGGTACTACCATTTAAGTAGTTTACCAACATAGAAGCTTCATTTTCTGTGATGTACGAGAGGATAAATATCGTCCTCTAAAAAGCAGCGTGTATAATGTAATATAAGTTTTTCATTAATAAGGGTTTGTAGTAGAAAACACGTGGATTAGACTCCCAGTAGGCCATAACCAAGTTAAGCTATACTGCTATCTCACTGTTTGGAGCATTATATTTCTTCATCCTTGTGAAACACACAATCTATATCTTACTATATGAAATGTACTGATGACCATGAGTCCCAGAACTGTGTATTATCTACATAAGACTTCCTAAATGGGTAAGTGTGAAGAAACCCACCCACTACAATCCCTGTGCATAAATACAACATAATGGTGCTAATGTAATAAAAGGAAGCCATAAATGCTGTATAATCCTTATGACCATCATCTCATAACAGTACTCCCAGAAATAGGCATTTATGCTAATTGCAAACTCCCAAGGAGCATTACCAAGTGAGCTAACTTAGCGCATAGTACTTCAGGCCCCCTCTACTTACAGGAGCACACACACACACACACTCTCTCCCATAGTCACACTCCATCATAAGAGGTGATTGAAAAAGATGCGTGGACACAATACTCATAGAGGTCAAGTCATGGAGGCCTGTGGACTACATGGTCCATTGCCAGCACACTCCTAGTAGTTGCAGGTTGTAAGTCCCACTCAATGTAAAATGGAACAAGCTACTGCATGACTATCTCATCAACAGGCAAACATATGGTGCACAAAAGTCACACACTAATGTCCTCTGGACAGTGGTGCCCTTCTCTTACACTACAGAACAAAGTATATGGCAACATGTATTTGTTACATAAAATCATACAGAATACTTAACATGTAAAGAGTAACAGCTGTGAGTATGATGCTCACAGTCCTCTGCCTAAAACAGGACCTATGCATATCATGTACTACAACACACATCAAACCTTCCCACGTGGCAGGTAAACTGATACATTACAGCACTTTGAAGTGTCATACCATGTGATATATAATAAATCCACAACTGAAAGGCTGACCCAATAAACAGATGTCCAGGCACAAAAACTATAATACAAAATGAGTTTTAATCAACTATATAAAAAGTACACATCAAATGGACATAGCTTTACAAATAGCTGCCATTCTGTTAGTGCAACACATCTGCACAGAGGCCAACATAAAGAGAGGATAAATAACCAGTAATATTGACATATGTGGCACAGATGTCACATAGGAATGTGCTAGAATGTAAGAGTCTCAACCTGTTAGAGTGGGAAATGTGGACAAAGCCATAAACATGGGGGACAAAGGGCCAGAAATAAGAACAGAGTTTTAATACTGCACTTCCAAACTTAGGAAGTAGATAAAATACATAGATCGTACATTAGCATGAACTTTCTGAAGAGCATGAAGTTTGAAACTCAAATGTCAGTCATCCATTTCTGACTGTACTCTGCAATGACATACCAATGATTTGTCAGAAAAAAAAATGTTATGAGGAAAAGATCACAAATATGAGACAAAAACTGGATATTCTGCACAAATCAGGACAGTTGAGAGGTATGAATGTGAAGTATATGGTCCAAACACAAGACAGAGTAACAACAGTGCAGAGTATTGTGATATCCTATTCCTGGCATTCTGCACTGAAGCTGTGTTAATGATCTGTAACAGGACACGGGGCTGCCATGTAAAATTATCACTCAGGTGTAATGATCACTCAGGGGTAGTGGGTGTGTTGAATAGAGACACACAGATGAATTGTAGGAATGAACACAGAAAAGAGCACAGGTGAAACTCCCTCATGTATAGCAGAGGAGGGCATGTCAATGGAAGATGGTTGTAGCAGCAACATCAAGCACATATGGGGTCTACTTTATGTGCTCAAAGTCCGAGAATATAGAATACGATATTCTCAACATGAGTACACCAAAAGCGGAAAACATCGAAAATGTAAACGGAAATTTCCGTAGGTGGAGATTTCCATTTACTTCAATGTAGTGCGATCTCGGAGTTGGCATATTTTAGTAGCGGGGGTGTGGAGGGTGCATGGGGGCTTGCCCCCCTGCTTACACTAGTTTAAATTCTTTTTTTGTGTGTATTTTTTTTTTGGACTTTGATTGCTTAATAGTTCGATGCATATGGTTCAATCCATATGCATTCAAGCTATTAAACTTTCAAGGTCCTAAAGTAGACCCGCACATATGTATATGATACAGTACAGACTGTACAGTGAAAATGTGTAGTCTGTGACTGTCACACAAGGTGACATAACAATGGGGAGGATATGTGTGTGAGATAATCATCCTTATAAGAATAATGCAGAAGATAACTATAAAGGATATGACATACAATTGGGTAGGGTGCATATTGGGAAGCTGTGCAAACTGATATACCTGAATATGAGTGTACTCTCAGCAGAAGTCTCCAGCTAGCTGGACACAGGTAAAGGATCATGAGAAACATTACAAGAACCAACCACAATCATGGACAATATCAGAATAAGACCACCACTAATCCCATGCCTCTGACATAACATATGGGATATGGAGTGATAAGAGATGAGCTTGCATACACACACACACACACACACACACGCACACACACACACACACACACACACACACACACACACACACACACACACACACACACACACACACACACACACACACACACTTGACAGCTATTATGATACATCCATACTCTATGAGGGTAGCCACACACACACTGTCACAGTACTGGAATATCTGAGGTGTTAGGAGGGACACTGCTACACTTGTATGTGACAGTATGGACAATATAAACTAGTTGCCTTGTGTGCATGGTATATATCTATGGCACAATCCACAATCTCATAATTGATATACATGCCATTAATGTTGTCAAACATCTATGTATGCAGTGTGTACATAAGCTGAACAGGTAGCATGCATGCATTTGGTGTAACAACTTCAATGGTGTTCTGCACCATCAGACAGTCATGTATATTCCACAGAAAGAATACATAGGTATGGACAGTAAGCTGTGTGACAGTGCACTGTGTCAAAGGTTGTACATTTCAATTACACATCACTGGAAGATGTATAGGGAGGTACATAAAGAAGAGCACATTGCACACAGCCATTAGTGTGAGGAAAGCTGGGAACCATGAAGTTATTATGGCCTCTGGTGTTCATGTCCTTCACATACCTAGTTCTTGTGTTACATTCAAGGGAGTAGCCAGCACTCTGACTACATGCTACCCCAGGTCACAGGTCACATACCTATTGGTGTGATTATAGAGTGGGATGTCCAAATTATACTTGATCAGTGTGCCTGTTTCTTGATTCAACAAATCCCTCCATGTGTCCCATTAATACAGGTGTTGTCATGGCTGTGGCAGCAGTCTTTGTTATGTGTTGATACTGTCTGTACTACACTAATATCACAGCTGGAGTCAAAGATTACCCATAAGCTGTAGTCTTTCAGGCAGCTGTTTGGACAGAGCATATTTATGTTATCTGTGATGTCCATCTCTTAAGTAATGAGCAGGAAAGGGCCTAGCAGACACCCCTGATGTACCGACCTGATGACTGGACCTGAGATATCTGCCATGTCACACATTTTGACATAGTGAGATACCACGTATGTCATACACTGGTCCACCCATTTGGTGATACAGCTGTTTATGGCCTCATATGACAGTGTTGGTTGAATACATCAGTGTGGCTTTGTGCCAAATGCCTTGACCTGTTAAAGATCTACAAGATGATACTGTTGTCACC
The DNA here is from genome assembly GCF_019279795.1 of Protopterus annectens. Lineage (NCBI taxonomy): Eukaryota > Metazoa > Chordata > Ceratodontiformes > Protopteridae > Protopterus > Protopterus annectens. The sequence goes on from NC_056736.1 coordinate 56,929,790, forward strand.
ATGCATGTCCTCAATTACCTCTTTGAGGACATCAATTAGATGTAACTGACCTGATGTTGGAGTAAGAACTCACACATGTCTGTTGCACACACCTGGATCATTACTAGTGGACATGTAAAAGAGGTCCACGATGATATGTTGGTCTACCTCACAGTCAAGAAAAGTCAAGATGTCCCTATACATGCATCAGGTGCTGTCTCCCTAACTCAGATGGATGCATATTGATGTACACTGTTGTATGGAACATAGACCATGTGGAGAGTGTGTTGAACTGTGTAATCAAATGTATCAGGAAGGTGTATGTGCTGGGTCATGCCATAGTTGATCTGTAATGTTGTCACAGCACACTGATTCTATCTGATAGGCCTAGATGGAGGTAAGACAGTGAATACTGCCTATTGTGATCTGGCCTGGAGTTTTGGCACAATCACACACATGTATCATTGAGAAAACCCCCAAGCTGGGTATTAAATCTTATGTCAGTTGATGGGAAAACAATTGGCTCACTGACAGAACACATCAAGTGAAAGTTAGTGAGTCAACCTGCACCAGCAAAGTTGTCACCATTAGCAAACCCCAGGGATATGTGCCTGGCCCTTCACTGTTTGAACTATATTTATTGACAGTTCAGGCTAAAGAATATGGCCTTTGGCTTACCAAGTTTGCTGACTCTTGCATATTATGTGCACTCATTAAGTCCACCAATTGTGATAACATAGTATAGGGGGAGCTAACACACACAACTTAATGTTGATAAAGGCACACAATGTACAAATAAATGCAGAAATGTGTGCTTGTAGTGTTGTCCATGTGAAAAGTGGATTTCCATGTTAATCACAGCATTGACAGTAGTCCTGCTATGCAGAATCCCAGTGATGCAAGGAATGGGAAAACATTTAGATAGCAATGATGCCAGCACTCTTATATAATGAACACAATCTAATAATTGTTTTAGGCTGGTAAGCAATTAATCAATTAAATGGTTAAAACCTGATACAAGTCAAGTTTTAAAGGCATACTTTAAACAGAAGCAAATAGAAAACACAAGTCTAAACAGTATGTAAACTTATTCACTCAAGACTTAAAAAGCATCAGTGTTTGTAGTAAAGCATAACCAAGATTTCTTTCTATATTAAACTCATCACAAAGCTATTATATGTACAAATAACTGAAGAGACATATATTACAATAATTAACTAGCTAAAAAGACAGTTCAAAGGCTATTATATCAGAGTCAAATAGACATCTAGCAAAATATGAATAAAACCAGTATTCAAGGTCTATGATATTGTACATATATTTGTGTCTAAGCCTGTTCTGTGCATAATGTTCTTTCCCCTCCCCTCTTCCCCTTTTTTCCTCCCCCCCCCTTCATGATACACATACCACCATATTCTCATTAGTTCTGGTAGCTGCATTTTATTTAAGTTTACATACACAGTTATTTTTATTTTTATTTTTATGACATACATTTTTTGCTTATGTATTTTGTTTTTGCAATACATATGCTGTTTTATGAACTGGTTTTATTCATATTTTGCTAGATGTCTATTTGACTCTGATATAATAGCCTTTGAACTGTCTTTTTAGCTAGTTAATTATTGTAATATATGTCTCTTCAGTTATTTGTACATATAATAGCTTTGTGATGAGTTTAATATAGAAAGAAATCTTGGTTATGCTTTACTACAAACACTGATGCTTTAAGTCTTGAGTGAATAAGTTTACATACTGTTTAGACTTGTGTTTTCTATTTGCTTCTGTTTGCACACCCACTTTAAAGTATGCCTTTAAAACTTGTGACTTTTTGTATCAGGGTTTTTAACCATTTTTAATTGATTAATTGCTTACCAGCCTAAAACAATTATTAGATTGTGTTCATTATATAAGAGTGCTGGTTTTGCTACAGTTTTTATGGTCTGAAGAATTTTACTTCTTTGGTGCTTTTATTTCATCATATCACTTGTTTCGTTTAACTGAGGACTCGATTTGTTGTGGAGGCTTTTTGTTTTGTTTTATTTAGATAGCAATCTGAACTTTGACCACCGAGTGTCCACACTGCTATTAAAAGGCTATGTTGTGCACATCATAAGTCATGCCATCATATTGAGTTTTTAGGATTGTATTACAACACTGAAGTCAAACCTCATTACAACACTAATAGAGTATAATGCTATTTTTTACATGTACCTCACCAGACACATAGCAGCTGGAGAGAGCAGGGCTTTCTCAGCAAGATACCATGGGGCCTGCACACCATGCCATGATATATGTGGATAGATTAAAAGCCATGTCACTGTTTTGTTGTATAGGATGAGGTGACTTCTGCCTGGACCCAGGTCAGTCTCTGACCCTGCCCTGGTGGGAATGCTGCATATCCAAAAATGTGATATAGCTGATGACATCAACAGTGTCCCACATGTTGATGTAAAGTGCTCTGTGTAATGTCAAGTAACAGCTCACACACACACATCCCCACCTAGTTGACTGCAGTGAGAACAGAACCCCTACCTAATTACACTGACTTCAGAACAGAGGACTTTACACAAAGGCCATAGATCAAGCCCAATTTGGTGTGTGTCAGACAACACTTTATAGTTGATGATATCATCAGTGCCTATTGAGGAGAAGATAACAGTGTCCCGCATGCTTGTGCAAAATGCTCTCTGCAACAGCTCACACACACAGTTGACTACAGTGAGACTAGAACCACTACCAATATAAGGTACACAGACTACAACATACAGTATTTTAAGCAAGTGCCATAGCTCAAGTCTTATTTGGAGTGTGTCAGTCAACAATTTGTAGCTAATGACATCAACAGTATCTGTCAAAGAGAAGATAACAGTGTCCCACATGCTGGTGTAAAATGCTCTCTGTAATACCAAGCAACAACTCTCTCACATAAACACAAACAGTTGACTACAATGAGAACAAAACCCCTACCTATTTAAGTACACAGACTACAAAACACAGTACCTAATGCAAGCACTATGGCACAACTTTGTTTTATATGGGACTGCAGGTAAACTTATAGTAGATGACATAAGGAGGCAATGTGGGAGACAAGAGTTTGGGAGGCCTGTATAAAATCAATGTGAAGGCATGAGCAAATATCAAAATACTGTCATTGGAGCAGTACCTCTGGGATACACACTTTTGCTCTGCTGTTTAGACACACACACCAAGTTGACTACAATGAGAACAAAACCCCTACTTATTTAAGTACACCGACTTCAGAACACAGTACTTAACACAAGCACCATGGCACAAATCTGGTTTCTATAAGATTACAGTTGAATTTATAGTAGATGACATTAGCAGGCCATGTGTGGAACAACAGGTTGGGAAGCCTGCATAGGCACATAGCTTCATATGAGGCTACTAGCCTAACAGTGCCAGGGTGTTTAGAAGCCTAGCTGTGCAAAAACACAAGTACCATTATTGAGCATAGTTGGATGATCATTTTTAGCAGAACATGTTTGTGAGCAGTACTAACTGTCCCTGTCCATGATGGACATATGTGCCAGCCTAGAGGCGATGTTACAATCACCCAACCAGTTGTCAAGTTTGCACTTGAACAGGGTCATTGAAGAGCACTGCTTCACATGCAGTGGGAGTCTATTACAGAGGAGTGTGAATTGTTGTGGGATACATGTGTCTCCCCAGCATGTTCTGTTTATGTCACAGGCTAAGTTGAGAACCCTGGAGCAAATTATTGTTGTCCCATTTGAATTGCAGATGTCCATCATTTCCAGAAGGGCAATGTCTGAGACTGCTTTGCAAAGCAGCCATAGGTGACCTCTCAGCAGCCTGCATGATACAAAGTATAGTGACAGGTATGTCAGTCTTTCATGTATGTCATGTTTGGAGGCCTGGCAGTCTTCCAGGGAAAAAAACTGTATTGTTTCTAATTGCTGCAGGTGTCTGCTGAGGTACAGTAAGATGAGAGCATTGTATTCCATTATTGGTGTGATAAGTATAGAGTGCAGCAGAGGTATGACTACCCTGGTTTTGGATGTAATGTCCATATGTATGAAGTGTACAGTACAGATTGTGTATGTCATTACTATGGGCACATAATGATGAAAGTGTAGATTCCTATCAACATGTGTTCCCTAGTCTCACAACACTTTAAGCTTTTGGGGGTGCTATGCATATCATAATTAGTAGGAGTACTTCATTAACAAAGGTGACAAAGAGTCACTGTATGCTTAAAATTCAGTTCCTGAGTTTGTCACCAGTCATCAGTCTGTGTCAGCCCCTACTGTAATATGTTACCATTACTGGGGGTCTCTATACGACTGTGTCAAGTTAACAGTCATCTGCAAACTTAGTAAACCACAAGCCATCTACTGTTGCCTGTGCTTCAGGGAAGTATTTCTGGAACAGTTGAGGGCCCAGCACAAATCCTTGTGGTATTCAACTGGAGAGTGGGTTAATGGTGGAGGTACAGTCCCCAACTTTGATAGTGTGTGTTCTGTTGTTGAGCCAGTTGGCTATCCATCTAGCACTGTATAGATTAATTCTCAGATGAGAGATCTTCACTATGAGAAATGAATGAGAAACAGTGTCAAAGGCCTTGGATAACTCAACACAGGCGTCATGTCCTGTTAAGCAGTGTGCAAACACAAGCTGCATTGCTATAGTCTGACAGCTAGTACTGAGTCTCTGGAATACACCTACTAAGTGACTCTGTGGCAGCACATGTTAATGCAGTTAATGCTCTAATACATTCATTTTTGGGGCCAGATGGTACTGGGTTTGAATATAACTGTAATACTTTTAACTACTTTCCTGTTATCCATGCTGCACATTGGTGGGCAATCTATACCATTGAGCATAATGCATTAAAGAAAAGAAATGGGGAAGACAGGACAATGGTGATATGGAGAGTAAGCAGGAGGAAGAACAAATAGAAGGCAATACAAGAATGTGCAAGAAGGAGGTAGAAAAGAACCATAGCTATCCATTTCTTCAACAGTAAAAATTGATAATACATGCAGAATATTAGCTAAATTTAGACTGTCACCTTCAGAGAGAGGGATGACCAGAATGCAATCATGTTGTATAGCCAATTGGACCAAATTAAGTGTGCTATATATGGGATGATTTTTTTTTTTTTTTTGTGGGACAGGTGCCCATTTATTTATTTTATTTATTTTTTTTGTTTTTTTGTCTTTTGTTTTTTGAGAGAGAGAGAGAGACAGGTAGAGAGAGTAATGTTGGGTAATGGATGTAGGCATGTTTGGGTCTAGTAAGTCAGGTAGGTTAGGAGGCAACTGCAGACAGACAAGACAAATAAGACAAGAGACAGAGATGGTGATAGACACAAGAGATTGGTGAACACTACAGATGGGGTGAGCGTGGGGACATCCAGGACCCATGCTCATCAAGCCAGATGACAGTGAGAATTGACTCCTCACCCACAAGACTGTCATCAATGTCACCTCACTTCACCACTGGCTGCAGAATTTGACATCTCCTTTTCTTCCTCCTGGTACTACATAAAATGAGGGAGAGCAGTCACTCCAGCCCGGTGTGGGCATGCAGTAAAAGTATGGCACACAACCCTATGCACCATTCCTGGCAACTCGGTGCAGTAGATAAACTCACCACCTCTGCCAGTGCTCCTAGAGGAAACCACTGGACTATCCTTCAGGGCAGGACTACCTGAGGGGACAGGTAGTGCAGGGGTAGCAGAGCTGATGCTGCCAGTTTGGCTCCCAGATGTGCTGGGCAATTGTGGTGTAGCTGGTGGTTTGGGGGTGGATGGAGCCTGTGGAGCATTTCATAATGTGGTACAGATGGATAACATGGACACCTTTTGATGAAACATATTAAGCTTTAAAAATGAAAAAAAAAATGAAAAAAAAAATAAAATAAAATAAAAAGAGAGAGATAAGGGTTGGGGTGAGAGAAAAAAGAGATAAGATTAGTACCTTCATATGTGACACAATGAATTAATACAATTATTTGACTCTATCATCATAACCTTTGCTCTTATGAATACTACACCCTAACAGATAACTTTTATTTTTAAGACTACCAGCTCCTAACAGATGCACACTGTACTATAGACTGCAGCAAGTACTCCTTGACATGTGCATATATTGCACGTATGCATGTTCCAATTATACAGATTACATTTTACAGCAGTGCATGTATGCCACTGGTATAGAGCTTTTACTTTAAACCTTTAAGTTACACATAATTGAAGAATTAACAGTATTGTATATCTGGGAAGTGTGGTATTTGAATCCACAATTTCTCACTAAATTCTAATATTATACTGTTGGTTTGTGCTATAGACTAATGCATGCATACTTGCTTTTACAATTGAAATATGCATGCTCAATTTAATACAACTCTATAAAATACTAAGGAAGGTATCTTTAACTTTTAATGCTACAACACTACTGTTCTGCTGGATACATACCACATGCCTCTCTCATTCCTGCCAGTTTAGCACCATGAGTCCTAACACTGACCTCCCTTTCCATGGCAGCTGTGGAAAAAACAGAACAGAATACCATTATAAATACCAGTCTTGCCTATATTCAGCTTTTAAGCCTTACAAGTACTCTCTGTAGTTGATACTTACATATCTGTGGAATGTCTGCAGTCCTATATTCCTCGATCTAAGCATCAAGGGTATCCCTCTTTCTGCGACGTAAGCCACTAAAGTGGTGCCTACGTTGGTCACCAGAGCTCAAGATACAGGTGGCACTGGATACAGCCCAGGCCAAACTTTCTCACGCTTCCTACTTTTACTGGGAACCAGAATAGTCCCCCTGTAGCAGCCTGATATGGTGGTGTTTCACTAGGAGTCCAATAAAAATCTTGTATTCCTGGACACTCCATTTCTGAGCCCTAAATCTTGCACTGTCTCCATGAATGCCTGCCATGTCTACCATGGATCAAGAGCAATGGAGACTGATGGTTTCCCACCAGTTCCAGTTATTGTGTTTACTGAGCATGAGTGCACTGTTTGAAAATGTTGTGCATCACTTACCACACCGCAAACATGCTGCTCAGCAGTGTGCACCCCAGAGCCCTGCATTTGCACAATGGTAAGTGGTGTGCAACAGTGGAAAGCAGTAAGAAATTGCACAGGCAGTTGTGTATGTGTGTTAGGCAAATGTGAAAGCCATGCCAGTGCAGATAGCAGAAATATACTTACGGGAATATAGTACACAGTATACCCACAGTCATACATTTGATAATTAAGCAATAACCAATGACATGGTGTGGTATATTGAAGATTTACCCATGGTTGGCATGGTTTAATCATGAGGGTGAAGCCCGAGTGATTAAATAAAGCCAACCGTGGGTAAATTTCATTATACCACAACCATGAAGTCAGTCATTGCTATTATACAGTGACATTATTTCAGAAAAAAAAGTACTTACTTTTTTTAAACAATGTCTTTGTATAACAGAGCATTACTGCTCTTCCATGGCTGGTGGTATACTGCTTCCTTGTGTTGATGTACTTTGCATGTATATGGGACTTGCGTTCCCATGCATACCCAGCACATCAAAGCTTTGAAACGGAAGCAACGGAAAAAAGAAAGTCTCCGTTGTTCCATTTTTGTTTTCTTCTCTCTTTTTTTTTTTTTTTTTTTTAAATTAAAAAACTTTAGGGTAGTTTAGGGGTAGGAGAGAGACAGCATGGAAGAAATACAAGGGATGTCAGGTACATGTGTTTAATTTTAAATAATGTACCTGATTTCCCTAGTATTCTGTATTAATCGGGGCTAAAGATTTTATTTTTATTTTTTAAGAAATAAAAATAAAATGTAAACAATATACCAACAGAAAGAAGTCCGGGTGACTGGACCTTTTTCCATTTGTATATTGTGGGATATACAACAGGCACGCTAGTTGAGCTGGTCATCAGTGTGCATGTTTTCGAATGATAATAGGGAGCCATTGTATAATCATGTGATAATACATTATAGGAATTGGGAAAAAAGTAAAAGTATGGAATATGCTGTGTTCAAACCCAGAACCATGTCTATGGTAGTCCTCCACTTACACCTGTTACCACAAGACAGTTGAGAAAACACTTGTCTATGTTACAGTTCACTGCTGTCAGGGTCCTGTCTGTTTCCTGGAGGTCCAGTTGTCCAGTTTGCACACTGCTGTGCTTCACACAATCCAGATAAACACAGCCAAACCTGCCATTCATTTTTCTCCATTTTCTGCAAGCATTGGCCAAAAAAAATATAAGAAAGAAAAGGATTCAAACCCAGTACCATATGGTCCCCAAAAAATGTATAAATGCATTAACATATGCTGCCACAGAGTCAGTTAAGTAGCAGGTGTGTTTCATAGACACAATACTAACAGTCAAACTGTAGCAATGCCGCTCGTATTTGCTCACTGCTTAGCTATGTACAACCATGTGTATCTCACATGAGTATACACTTTGCTAACCATTACACAAACCCACTGCTTCCTGTGCTATGGAAAACTGCATATTATTAAGTATTACTGCTGCTTATTGTCCATTTCTTGTGTATGACATGACATTGCATGTGGAAACACTAAAAAATGAAGGCCCTATCTCACACTTTGTCACATATTTACAACACAGGCATGAGTTGCCCCCCCCCCCCCACCAGCACTGCAACCCTGGTGTCTCAGTACTTTTTCCACACATATATCACCTAAACTACAGAAAGTAGTATCAAATGTTGTGTTATATGCAATGCACATCAATCTGGTAACATGCAGAACTACATCAAACTAACTACTTTGGTGGGGTTATGGTCTTATGTGTAGTAGGTCCTGGGTTCAAGTCCATAACAGGTCAAATATGTCTGTAAAAAAAAAAAAAAACTATTGATCCATAATCCAAGACCTATCTGCAAGGCTAGTTATGGGATCAGCATGGACCTTATCCACAGAGACATAGGTGACCTTCAACACATTTGAGTCAAACCATGTTGTATTTAATTAGGATAGATTTTACCTATTGAACCTTGAGGACTTCTTTGATACTGACACCAAATACTTGGATAACAGATAACAGGACATACACCCTTCAATTATCCAAGGCCTTTGAAAATATCCCCCATTCGCATCTCATAGTGAAAATATCCCATCTGGGAATAAAGCCATACAGTACTAGATGGATAGCCAACTGGCTCACCAATAGAACATACACTCTCAAAGTTGGGGACTGCACCCCCCACTAGCCACTTACCAATGGAATACCCCACGGATCAGTGTTGGGCCCTCAACTGTGTGGAAACTACTTCCCTGAAGTGCAGGTAACAGTAGATGGGCTGTGGTTTACCACTTTGCAGATGACTGTTAATTGGACGCATTCATATAGATTCCTGCAATGATGGTAACATATTACAGAAGGGGCTGACAGAGACAAATGATTTGTGCCAAACTCACAGACTGAACCTCACAGCAAAAAATGCCTCATTGTTCCATTTGGCAATGACGTACATAGCACCCCTCTCAGCTCAAACGCAGTGAGACCTGTGAACACATTTTCATAGCAATTTACACTTTCATCACTATGTGTCCATAGCGATGAGACACACATTCTGCATTGCACACCTCATACATATAAACATAACATCCAAGACCAGGGAGGTCAGAGCTCTGTTGTATTCCACCTTTATCAGATCACTAATTAAGTACAAGGCTCCCTTATGTCTGTATCTCACCAGACAACTGCAGCAATTGGAGAAAAAGTAGAGGTTTTTGACTGGGAGAATGCAGGTCCTCCAAACATCACATACATAGAAACACTTACACAACCTGTCACTGTACTCAGTATTCTGCAAGCTGCTGAGAGGTGACCAATGCTTCACCTACAGAGAAGTCTCAGACCATGCCCTACTGGAAATGCTGGACATCTGCAAATCAAATGGGAGAAGGATAACTTGCCCCAGGGTTCTCAACCTAGCATGTGACATAAACAGAACATGCTGGGGAGACAGATATATCCCCCAGCAACTAACACTCCTCTGTAATAGGCTGCCACTGCATGTGAAGCAGTGTTCCACAATGACTCTGTTCAAGCGCAACCTTCACTACTGGTTGGGTGATTGTAAGGTCACCTCTGGGGTGGCACCTACATCCATCATAGACAGGCCTAGTTGTTGCTGCTATTTTGCTCTGCTAACAATGACCATACAAATATGCTTAATAAGGGTAATTGTGTTTTTACACAGCTAGGCTTCTATTGCCTCATGTAAAGTGATAACTATGCACTGCTAAAACTTACAAATACAATATGTGAGAGATGCAGCTATACAATGACTCTAGAATAAATGCTGTCTCTTGCTCAGGTAACAACATACCAGATATCAAGCAGGTTGTCAGCACACACATTTCACCTCCTCAGCAAACCAAGTGCACAACACATAAATCCACATACACAGAGGTACTCATTAGAAGCTTACTAAAAGAGCAGAGACCTCACAAATGCAAACCTTCTGCATGCATTACAGTCCCAACAGAACTCACTAAACATAAAAAGAAATGTATCAGTGTCTCACCCATTAAGCTCTTAAGGCAATACACCTCAAAACCAATTTCTTGGTCATAGGCAAATCCATAGTAAGATGCACAGATGTCCCCCTCAGCATGTTGTACAAGGAAAAAGTCATGGTCTGCTGTCTGTCAGGTGCCAGGATCCAGAATGTCACACAAGCACTCAAGTCTCTCAACAACAAACACAGTTACTCCTCTCTTGCACTCCATATTGCAGTAAATGACTTGAGATGTACCTCTCTGGACTATATGAAGAGAGATATGGCTGAGCTCTCAGATTATGTGTCCCAGACAGGTATATCCATAGGCCTAAGCAGCATTCTACCTTCACCCAGGATGATGCCTCAATACAAACAAAAGAATTATTGACTTCAACAATTGGCTTAGCTACTGGTGTCTGTCCAGGGGGAATCCAGTATTTGTCATCCTGGGATGATATGGTCGACAGGCCACACTGCTTTGCCAGGGATGGTCTTTTATTTGTCACCTCTTGCCTTTCAGTTACTGGCCAAGGTACTTACTTCCTCCATAGTGCCTTTTTTAGACAATGTCATAAGAACAAAATTTCTGATGTAAAAATATCCTCAAAAGACAAACTCAAAGTTATGCTGCTTAATGCTAGGAGTCTAAATCAGAAACTATATTCAATGGAGATACATCTTACTTGGGAAGATGTTGATGTTTGTGCAGTCATAGAGACATGGTTTAGGGTCTCATAGTGTACTCCGACCATGAAAGTCTATAATGCCTTCCACACATTCAGGCCACAAAATGAACATGAAGAAAACAAAGAAGGAGGTGTATCCATCTTCATAAAACACAAATACACCTCAAGACTGATTAAACAGTACGACTCCCTAAAGATACTCCAAGTACAACTAACTGTAGGAAAGACCCGCTCCCCACATCACTGTTAGTTGCAGGTCCACCAACATGAACCATGAAAATCACAAAGTGCCTTCCTGAATCTCCTTGAGTCACTCATAATACAGCCAAATACCCTAGACATGTGTGACTTTAACTATCCTTCCATCGATTGTCATACATATATGAGCTCAAACACACTCAACCTAAGGTTCCTGCACTCTGTAAACATAAATGGTCTGGAACAGTTATTCTGCACCCCCACAAGGGTCTAGAATGTCCTTGACCTAGTACTCACCAACATGGGAGATCGCTGCACCACCCCATGTGTGAGACCCTCTCTGATAAGGTCTGGCCATAAATCAGTCATGTTCAATTTAACAATTGTACCTGATCCCCCATTGGGATCCCAAAGGCTGAAACATTTATTCAAAGCAAACTATAGCCAATAAAGCGGTGGCAGAAATAGTTTAAAACCACCTGCCACCACTGACAGTAAAGATTCCTATACAGACGTGTACACAAATGTCATGTATAAACACCTTTACAGGTGTATAGATTTGCTATACCAGAATGGATCAAAACTTGCTCACAAAAAAACAAGCCGCCCTGGTGGACATCTAGCATAAATAGATTATACAACAAAAGAAAGAAACTGATGTCTAGGAATAAGCGGGAACAGTCTCAGAAGGGCATGCTCCATAGCTTGAGCAAGCAAATTAGACATCTTCTAAAGCTAATTACAAAACTAAATTAGCATCCATAGCTAAGGATAATCACAAGGTATTCTTTAGCTATGTCTGTAATGTAAAAAGGAAGGCCCAGCTTTATACCAAATTCATGGTGGATGATACCACTCATACAGAACCCGTGGACATTACCAACCTGTTAGCAGACAGGTTTGGCAAAAATTTCACATCCCTATCTCCACCAGTCACACCCCAAAGCATGTCTGCCACCAGTTCTCTAACTATTACCCACAAAGAATAGGCCATAACTACACTCATCAAGGCCAATAACACAGCCTCTATGGGACCGGATAACATCCCAGGCTGCTTACTAAATGGTCTAAAGCAAGAGTTAGTGGCATCATTGGGTACTCTCTAACTGCAGTCTAAGTACTGGCTTTGTCCCAGCAGAGTGGAAAACAGCAACCATAAATCCATTGCACAGTGGGGGCTCTTCAACTGATGGGGAACTACAGACCCATAAACCTGACCAGCCTTGCCTGTAAGACCATGGAAAGAATTATCTTGGACCTTATCAACAAGGACATTGGTGACCTTCAAACTCTTGACCCAGTTTGGCTTCATTAAGGGCAGATCATGCCTGTTAAACCTGGTGGAATTCTTCAAGAGTGTAACCAAAGCCCTGGATGAAGGCATATCAGTACCTACGGCCTATATCAACTTGGCCAAAGGCTTTGACACAATCCACCACTTAGGCATCATTGAGAAACTCACCCAGCTAAGGATTAACCCATACATCATTAGATGAGTAGCCAAATGGCTCACCAACAGAACGCATATAGTTATAGTTGGGGATTCCACCTCTACCAGCAGACCTGTTGCCAATGGTGTTCCACAAGGGTCTGTACTGGGCCTCCTACTGTTAGGAATCTATTTCTCAGAAATTCAGGTGAAAACAGATGGCCTGTGGCTCACAAAGTTCACTGGCGAATGCAAACTGAGTGCAATCATTGAATCCCCAAATGTCAACATACTATAAAAGAGGCTTATATGCAAAAATAATTGTTGCCAAAGCCACAGACTTAAACTTAACTCCAAAAATGCACTATTATCCCTTTCAGCAAAGGAAAAGTCCTTGCAAGTTACATTATTAATAATATTCCCATAAGTTCCAATCCAGTGGTGAGAGATTTTGGAATGCAGGTTGATAGCACCTCAAATTGATCATCATGTGTGGTAAGGAAGGCCTTTTACATTACACAACTCATAAGTAAGTCCATAACATCCAAGACTAAGGATGTTATAACACCATGGTACTTGTCTCCCATCAGACCAGTAATAGAGTACAATGCTCCCTTTTGTATGTACCTTAGCAAACACCTGTAACAGATGGAGACCTAAGAGGTTTCTCAGCCGGAAAATCCAGGGATTTCAACACATGATCTACATGAACAGACTAAAGGCTCTGTCACTATACTCTATCTCATATAAAATACTGAGAGAAGACTTGTGCTTGGCCTACAGAGCAGTCTTGAACTCTGCCTTAATGGAAATGTTGCACCTCTGCAAATCAAATGGGACAAGACTGTCTTGCTCTAGGGACCTTAACACAGCCTGCAACATCAACAGGACATGCTGGAGTGACGGATATGTCTCCCAGAAATTGCCACTCCTATGGAGCAAACATCAAATTCATATGAAACTGAGCTCCTCAATGACCTTATTTAAGTGTAACATGGAAAGTTTGATGGGAAATCATAAATTTATCCTGGCAGTTTCACCTATGTCACTCTTAGACAGGGGCAACCAGTGCTGATCAGGATATGCAAATATGGACTACATACATGGAACTATAAGGGAACAATGGTACAACTTGGCTAGGCTTAAAAAGGCCCTAGGGCTATTAGCCTGGTAATCTCCTATGAACGTATGAACCTAGGGTCATTATGATAGTAGCCTCATATGAAACTATGAAGCTATGAATCTATGCAGGCCTGCCAACATCTTGTCTCACACATGACCTGCTGATGTCATGTGCTATAAATACAGCTGCAGCCTTACAGAAGTCAGATTTGTGCAGTGGTGCTTGCATTAAGTACTGTGTTCTGCACTCTGTGTACTTAGATATCTCATTTTATTTTGTTTCATTTTATTTTTTTTAATTTTTTGTTTTATTTTATTACATGTCGTCAAAATGTGTCAATGTCATCCATGAAATGCTCCACAGCACTGTGGGGTAGGCCTGCCTGAGAGAATCTGCCTGCCCCCATTCCACTGGCTAAAGCACCATTGCCCAACACATCTGGGAGCCAACCTGACAGCACCACCTCTGCTGCCCCTGCACTACCTACCCCCTCAGGTAGTCCTGCTCCAGAGGATAGTGCAGTGGTTCCTCCAGAATCAGTGGCAGAGGTGGTGAGTTTATCACCCACACTGAGTTACCAGGGATGGTGCATAGGGTTGTGTGCCACACTGTTGGTGCTAGCTAGACAGGCTGCTCTCCCTCATTTTACAAAGTACCAGAAGGAGATGTTAAGTGCTGCAGCCAGTGGCAGAATGATGCGACAGTGATGGCAGTCCTGTGGGTGATAACTCAATTCCTGCTGTCACCCAACTTGATGATCATGGGTTCTCAATGTCCCAACCTTCACCCCATCCATGTTGTCCACAGACCTTTTATGTCCATTACCACCCCTGTCTCTTGTATCGCTTGTCTTGCCTGTCTGCAATTGCTTCCTCACCTACTCAACAAATCCAGACATACCTATGCCCCTTTGCCATCATTCCTGTCTCTCTCTCAAAAAAACAAAAACAATAAATAAATGGGCACTTGTCCCAAAAAACAAACAAAAAAAACTCATACATAGTTCTCCATTTCACACACATGTCTTCTTGACACACTTGATTTTGTCCAACTGGATATTCAACATTATTGGGTTGTGGTCACCCCTCTCTCTGTAGGTGATAGTCCAAATTCAGCTAATATTCTGCATATATTATCAGTTTTTACTGTTGAAGAAATGGATAGCTATTGTTCTTTCCTACCTTCCTCCTACACATTCCTGTATTGCTTTTCATTTGCTCTTCCCCCTGCTTGCTCCCCGTTTCATCACTGTCCCATCTTCCCCATTTATTTTATTTAATGCGTTATTGTGCAATGGTGTGCATCACACATCAACACACAACAATGGTAATATGAAAGCAGTAAAAAGTATTAGATACGGTTCTATTTAAACCCAGTACCATCTGGCCCCAAAAAGGAATGTATCACTGCATTAACAAGTGCTGCCACAGAGTCAGTTAAATGGTATATTCCAGAGACTCAGTACTGCCACATTTTAGCAATACTGTCACTGGAATAGTTACATGACATTCCCTTATGTACTAATTATTTTTCGGGTCTCCCCTTTGCCTGCCATGCAGTGCCACACAGCCAGACCTTCCATTTATTCCTCCATTTCCCATGATTGGGAATCATTCCCATGATTCCCATGAACACCAAACATACTTGTCATAGGTGACTCCATAGTCAGACACACTGACGTCCCACTCACCAGGCTGAACAAGGAGAGGGTCACAGTAAGCTGCCTATCGGGTGCTAGAATCCGCCACATAACACAAGCACTCGGGTCACTCCACGGCAAGTACAAATATGACACAGTCATTGTCCATGCTGGTGTGAACGACCTGAGATGTACCTCCCTGGACTACATGAAAAGAGACCTAGAGGAGCTCTCTGATTATGTAGCCCAGGCAGGTATGACCCTTACCCTGAGCAGTATCCTTCCTTCACCAGGAATGATGCCACAATATAGAGACAAGATGATCAGCTTTAACAATTGGCTTAATGTCTGGTGTCATTCAAAGGGGATCCAGTGTCTGTCTGCCTGGGATGACATGCTTGACAAGCCACGCTGCTTCAAGGGACGGCTTGCACCTGTCACCCCTGGGATTCCGGATATCGGCTAAGGCTCTTGCCACCCCCATAGTGCCTATTTTAGGCAAGGCTCAAATTCTAAACCTACCACCCTAGAAAACAAAAATGGGAAGAAACTGAGGGTAATGCTGCTCAATGCCAGAAGTCTAAATCTCAAAATGCACGCACTCGAGGCCCTTCTCAGTATGGAGAACATCGATGTCTGTGCTGTAACTGAAACCTGGTTCAAGGCTCCTGAGAGCACCCCGGCACTATTAGGTTTTACCTCATATCATGCGTTCCAGCCCCAAAACCCGGACCTCACCACAAAAGGAGGGGGTGTATCCATATTCATAAAGGATACCCACACCTCCAGGTTGGTGGCAACGCAAGCATCGGAAACCATCCAGGTGCAACTAACCATAGGCAAAACTGCTCTACAAATTGTAGCATGCTACAGGCCACCCTCTCAAACTCAGGAACCCCACACAGCCTTCTTGAAGACACTGGTGGGTATAAATGTAGCTCCAAACACCATCATATTGGGTGACTTCAACTACCCGAATATAGACTGGGAACATTACTCAAGCCCTAACTTTCTAGCCCAACGGTTCCTGGAGTTCATAAATTCAAATGCCATGGAACAGCTAGTCACTGTTCCCACGAGAGGAGAAAATATACTAGATCTCATTGTCACAAACATGGGGACAAAATGCTCCACACCGGAAGTATATCCCTCATTGGTGAGATCTGATCATAAACTAATCTCACTGGAAATCCACATCCGCCCCACCCCAAACAAAAAGACCATAGTGAAGAACTTCTCTAAAGCAAACTTCACACTACTCAAGACTGGTGTGGTATCCTTCAAGGCCCCTGAGCCAGAGGAAACCACAACCCAAGCTGCGGAAGCCCTTACAAATGCCTTCTATGAACACCTCCAGGACTGCATGGATCAGGCAATCCCAAATAAAACCAAGACTCTTTCCACAAAGGGCAAGCGTCCAGTCTGGTGGACCCCAGCCATTAACAAACTTTACAATAAGAGGAGAAAGCTATTACATGATAGAACAAAATCCATAAAAGGAAGTCACTGATCATTATTAGTAAAAAATACGAGCACTCATAAAATCAACTAAGGCCAATTTTGAGAGAAAAATTGCCATGGATTCAAAGGACAATCATAAGGCCTTTTTCAGCTATGTTAGGAACCTGGGTGGAAACTCCCAGATATGCTCAGAATTAGTCCAAAATGATACAAAAATCACTGAACCCACAGACATTGCCAACATACTGGCAGACAGGTTCAGTGCAAACTTTACCCGCTCCCCTAAAGGAGAGATAACTATCCCAGCCATGTGTAGCCTCCCGAACATCTCAAATCAGCTGGTGAAAGCTGCTCTCTCTAAAGCTAAAAACACAGCATCAATGGGACGGATGGTGTCCCGGCTGTGTGCTACACGAGCTAAATGAGGAATTAAACCCGCACATAAGGCAGCTGTTTAATCTCAGCCTTACCACAGGATACGTGCCCAAGGAGTGGCGTACGGCAACTGTGGTCCCACTCCACAAAGGCGGCGCCTCTACGGACCCTGGTAATTACAGCCCCATAAGCTTAACAAGTCTAGTCTGCAAAGCTATGGAGAGGATCATAATGGAGCTCATAAACAAAGATATAGGGGACTTGCAGACATTGGACCCGACCCAGTTTGGCTTTGTCAAGGGAAGATCATGCCTTTTGAACTTGGGCGACTTCTTCGAAACAGTCACCAAGGCCATTGATGAGGGAAAGGCAGTCCATACAGCCTACCTTGACCTTGCAAAGGCTTGACACAATACCCCACTCGGGTATTGTAGAAAAACTTACCAGCTTAAATGTAAACCCATATGTCACAAGATGGGTTGCAAACTGGCTTAAGGACAGAACCCACAGGGTTAGAGTTGCTGGCGCTGTGTCAGACTCCAAGCCGGTCACAAGTGGTGTCCCACAGGGCTCGGTCCTTGGCCCCCTATTGTTTGGCATCTACTTCTCAGAAGTACAGGCCAACATGGGAGGACTTTGGCTGGCAAAGTTTGCAGACGACTGCAAACTGGGCGCCATAGTGGAAAGTGCATCGGACACGGATATCCTTCAGAAGGGACTCACGGAAACAGATAGCTGGTGCCAGAGCCATGGCCTGAAGTTAAACGCCAAAAAATGTATAGTCATACCCTTCGGGAAAAACAAGGTAACCCCACGCTACCATATAGGTGGCAATCCACTAAGCACAGAAGAGTTTATCAGGGACCTGGGGACCCAGGTTGACAGTGGCCTTTCTTTTGACACTCACATTGCTAAAGTGGTTAGAAAGACCTTCTACATTGCCCACCTGATCATGAAGGGATTCACATCCAGATCTAGTGAGGTCATTGTTCCCCTGTACTCTTCACTTATCAGACCAATGATAGAGTACAATGCCCCTTCGGGATGTATCTCACCCGACATCTGCAGCAATTGGAGAGACCCCAAAAGTTCCTCACCAAAAGGATAAAGGGACTCCAAAATCTGTCATATGCTGCCAGATTGAAGAAACTCCAGCTCTATTCAGTCGCATACCGTCTGCTCAGAGGTGACATGTGCCTGACATACAAGGCCATGTCCAACCCGGAATTAATGGACATGCTCCACCTCAAAAAATCCAAATCCACCAAAACCACTAGAGCAAGCGACTTAAACCTTAGCACGGCTATAAATAGGACGTGCTGGAGGGATAGATTTATCACTCAGAGACTCCCTATGCTGTGGAATAAAATCCCGGTCCATGTGAGGCAGAGCACCTCGCTGACTCTGTTCAAGAGAAATCTAGACCTGTGGATGGGAGATCGTAGGTTTACCCCGGGAATCATATCTGTGTCACTGCTGGACAGAGGCACAACAAACTAATGGGCACAGTATTTTTTCATATAAGGGGTGGCGTAAGCCACAAAAATTTGGGCTAGGCTTATAAATGCCTTAGGGCAGATAGCCTAGTATAAACCTATGAACCTATGAACCTATGATTGAGCTGAGCAATGCATCTTGCAAACAATGGCCAAAAAATAATAAAATAATAATAAAAACTGACAGAGCAAACACAGTTTGCCAACAATTGAAGAGGAAATAGGATATTAATGAAACAGAACTGTGAATTGCATTCTGCTACTTGGATTTCAAACTTTGACAGACATATATATAACACTTTCTAGGTCTAACCTCACACACCCACCTAAGGTAATCATTTCACAGTTGCCATACATTAAACACAAATACTAAGAGAGTGCTTGCACTGTGTTTACATCTGATACACAGAGCCAAGGATTTGGGATTCAGCAATTCTAATGCGTTCACACCTCATTTGCATCTTCACCATGCTGACAGCCCTGCATCTACACCAGATGGCAACCGTGTAGCTAAGGGAAACTGAAGGGGAGCTGAATTGTTTATGTGTTGAACACAGAAGAGAAGATATTACTGCACAGAGGACTACGGATGTGGCCCTGCAAGATCCTGCTCCTGCAGTGGCACTATTTCCCTGCTGTGTCAGTGATAGTGGTGACCACACCCAGATGTGTTAGGCCATGTGATCATGGTACCGGACTTAGTTATAATGAGAACTCATCTAACAGACATAACTGACATTCAGGTAGGATCCACAAATTCTAGCTAGGGACATGAAACTAGCAGTATAGCTCCTGGCAGAGGTAGTTCTATTGGTCAGGAGCATTAACACTGAACTAACTACTCTACCATGCATGACCCACATCTGTCCAAGATGCCAGGGTATAGTGCTAGCACAGTGCTTCATTGTGTTCATACAGACACACACACATTCAAAAAATGCTTGTCTACACCACACACACACACACACACACACACACACACACACACACACACACACACACACACACACACACACTACTTATGTAAGCAGCACCGTTCATTGCTATACATACCTTACTACTGGCCCTGAAAATTGGATACTTTATATATTTATTTATTGACTTTTGGTGACCTGGAATGTCTGACTGGGTCAAAAACCCATTTTAAGTGGAGGCCTGGGAGAAAAGCTTCACAGTACATAGTTAGAACAGTAAACATTTTAAACAATATTAACATTAATATTTGCAAACATTTTAAATATAGATATATGAACAAAATTTTCAAAGAGAACTATACATTCAAGACATTCATTTGTATCATCTGAAAAAAGATGAACGTTTAACATTGTTAACTTAGTAGGTTGACAAGTACAGTTTAGAGAGATGACTTAATTAAGCTGTTGAGTAAGTTTTGGGGAATAAAAGTTTTAACTTTTAAGTAGTAGGGGTTAAAGAATCGTAAGAGAACAACTAAGTAAAAGTAGTAAGTATAAGGATAGGAGAGGAGTTTAAGATGAGAAGGAGATAGTGTAAAGGTTGCTTAGGGCTATATTGGGGAAGTTAATAGCAAGGTTATGGCAAAAAATTGTTGTATTTGTGGTTAAGTGTAAGTGAAGAGATAGTTGATGAAGATGAAGTGAGAAGAAGAGAGTGTGGGGCAGTGAATGGATGTACTAACTGCAAGCTTAAAGATAAAAGTTAGGGGGAAGGCTTAACAGTAGATTTTATGAACTAGGTCATATGATTGATGTAAGAAGGCATAGAGTTTTGAGGAAAGGAAGGGGATATACCTAATTAGTGATATTGGTATGCATAAGCTTAGGAGCAAGTACAAATGTGGGTATATAGATATAGATAGTAGTTTTTCAAAGTTAGTTTGAAAGTCTTAAGAGATTTAATTTCACAAATATTTGGTGGGAGGACATTCCATAATTTGGCAATGGTGTGAGAGTAGATACTTTGCCCAGCTCTTTTTGTAGGTTTGTATACTTGTAAGAGTAGTTTATTTGTAGAACAAAAGGTTCTGGATGGTATGTAAGGCAATAAGATAGGTTTCAGAGCAGGGCAGTTATCTGGGTTATAAATTATTTTGTGAGCCTGAGAGAGTTGTATTAGATTTAGGTAATTAGGGAAGTCAGGAATACATTTTTATTTTACTTGCACACACTTACCTCTTTGGTGTCAGACTTACCCTTTTGTACCCCCCACTCCCAACCTTGTGCAAGAGATGATGTCTCTGCCTTGCTCTTTGCACATTTCTTTGTGACCTCAAGTTGCATGTATATCTGATGCATAGGGTGAATAGTTAATGCTTCTTTACTCAGAAGATTTCCTTCATGTAACTTTATTGCAGGATAAATGTTTTTAATTCATCATTCATAATCAGTTGTGAATTACTCCTTATGTTATTGTTGACCATCATTGCATTTTTGTTACTATTCTTAGTAATGCAGTAGATATTTACGTATTGCTTATTGGTATATGTGTACAAAGGATGCTACTTTTCTCCCACTCACTGGTTTATTTACATTGATAGTCTGAAGTGTTTGATGCACAGTACTGAGCAAAGCCATAGCTGTATATTGTTATAAATTACTGATATTACTGTATACCTGGGACATGTCTCACATTAGGAACATACAAGAATTTGCATATTACAAGTAATCAGTTATATAACTCTTTTTTTTTCATACAGCTTCCAGACTTACCTTGTTAACACTGCAGCTACAAGATGTGTCCTTGGGGTTGCTTCTGTGTGGCGCTAAGAGAACTCAACTATTATATGGTTAAGTAAAGGTTGTGGAGTTTTGTAGACATAAGTTGTAATATTTGTATAGGCTTAGTCTCTTAGGTTTTTCGCTTGGGTACTCAGTGTATGTGCTATCCTTTGCCTCTTAGCCAGAACCATAGAATATTGTAAATGCCTAATTCTGCCAGCAGCATCTGCAGCTGGTGGTTCTCCCTCAGACTCCTCATCTGTATCTGCTGGAGCTGATGGCCCTGCCTGTGCTACTGGGAACTGTAGTCCTACCCCTTGCTGTCCTTGTTGAAGCTGCCTCCTGAAAATTATATTGTGCAACATGGAACAGACTGTCATTGTTTCAGCAGAGGTGGCTGGATCATACTGCAGGGCACATCCTGATGTGTCTAGACACCAAAATGTTGATTTGAGCAAGCCAAATACATGTTCTATGATATTTCTACTTTGATTTTGGGCATTTTTGTATCCTTGCTAAGTGCAGTTGTGTGGGTTTCTTATGGGTGTCAAGAGCCAAGCTTCCGGTGCATAACCTGCATCCCCCATTGGCTGCCCTTGTGGAAAGTTATCCCTAAGAAGCCTTGTGTACAGCTCACAGGTGTGCCATATGTGTGAGTCATGAAAACTGCCTGGATTACCTGCACAGACATTGCAGACGATCCCCTGGGCATTACAAGTCAACCTGACAGTTTATAGAGTGGTATCCTTCCTGTTAATTTACCTCCTTCCCTCCTCACCAGGAGGTTATTTTATTTTTATGTGTGTGCAATCTATGGCCCCTAAAACTTCAGGGAATTGTGCTATTGCATAAAATTCCTACATAATTCTTAATCTCTCCTCTGTGGTGCATAGGGAATAGATATGTTCCTTTGCATGTTGCAGCATTGCATTTACAAACTGATGAAATATTCTAGAAGCTGAGGCATGTGATACCCCTAAATCCTCTGTAGGTCTTAATAAAGTACATGTAGTTCATATACATAAAGCTACACATACCTTTGTTTCCACTCATATGGGTTCTCCATGATTTGCCTGGGGCTTCAGGTGGGGGTGGCAGAGGTTACATATTTCCTCTAGTGTCTCCCTGCCCATCTGGTATCACTCTACAATTGCTGTGTCATGCAGCCCATGGTAAGTTGAATGGGATCTAAACACCCTTCTTCTTCTCGACTGAGTTCTGGCAGCAACAGCAGGAGCACCTTGAATTAAAGCCTGTTACACATACAGGCTAATGATGGCAGCAGCAACCCCTAACATTTTTTTTCTAGGTGTAAATCATATCTCTCAACTGTCCAGATTTTGGCAGAACACTCAGATTTTTGCCTTTCATCTTTTGTCTGTTCCTCATAAAATTTGTGGTTTTCTGGCAAATCATTAAGCATTGACGTAACTAAATAATACTACATAATGACAAACATTTGAATTTCAGAGTTCATATCCTTCAGAAACTATATAATAATATAAAATGTGATTTTAACAACTAATTTTATAGGAGACTTAAAATCTGCCCCTGTTTTTGGCCCTTAGCCACCGCCCACTATTTTTCACTTTGCCCAGATTTTTTGAACTGAGAGGTTGAGAGGTATGAGTATAATGGTGGCTGCAATCCAAAGACTTTTGGATTTCAGCGCAAATGGCTACACTAAGTGTACACAGTTGCTTCATATGTTCCTGAATAGCTCCACCATGTTGGATTGATTAATATAGCAATAACCTACAGCTGCGTGTTGATAATGCTGGATTTACCCACACCCAGCCATGGGTTATCGCTATTAAACAAGGGCATTATTTAAGAAAAAAGCTACTTTTCCTAAATAATGTCCTTGTATAAGGGCGGCATGTTGCTCTTCCACGTTTTTCACTGGTATCTTCAGGCTTTCTTGATGTACTGCACATGAGTATGGTACTTTCATTCCCACACTTTCGAAGTACATCAGTGCTGTGTAAAGGAGGATGTGCTATGACACTGTTTTGCTCTCAGAAGTGCATACACTACTCTTATATAGAAGGCAAAGATGTGTAACAGCCTTTTGGCTATAGTGGATTTGTCTTTAACCTGGACAGACTGGTCATAGGTTGTACAGCAGCCCAGTTATATAACATTTAAAATGGATCACAACAAAAGAAAATTGCTAAATTTTGAGGAATATAGATCCAGGCAGTGCAGGCACAGATATTGCTCCTTTTAGCTATGGTTAGCATGAAGGAGTATGAACTCCTTTTTTAATTCCCTATGAACTGCTTAATGCATTATTGCATGTTACTTTGCATATACTTAATGCATTTAGTACAATTTGCATTTTGCTGTAAGAAACTAGAATAGTGATCAATCCTGAAACTAAGTAAAGTGATTCAGATAAGTATGCAACGTCAACATAATTCACTGCTATAGCCCTTCTGAACTGTCCCTAATTTTATTGCTTATTTTGCCCTGTTTCTAATTAAAAAAAAATATTTGCTGGGTACTTAAGAGGTATGAGAGAGATACAATGGAAAAAAAATGCAAGGAGAATCAGGTACTTTTTTTAGTTTTGAATAATGTGTCTGATTTTCCTAGTATGTTCTTCGTACTATCTTTCTCATACCTCCGGACTGTGTGGGTTTCTAATTTTGTTATTATTACTATATATATATATTTTTTTTATCGAGAAGAAAACTTAAAAAGTTATAGCATATAGTAATGGAAGAAAGTCTGGGTGACCTGACTTTTTTCCATTGGTATATGCTCGATTTACAACGGGCACGCTGGTTGGGCTGACCAATCAGCGTGCTCGTTTTTGAATGTTAATGGCCAGCCATTCTATAATTACCATGTAATTCAGCTACTTATGCTTTCATTAGCATAGTCTGCCTTTTAACCTTGTTTTGAGGCTCGATGAAGTAGCGCACTTGATGTAGCTGTTCATGAATCTTGCCTATTGCGTGTGAGATAAATTTAAAGAAAGGATCTGTAAAGCTTCATTAAAGTACGCAAACACTGACAGAATGCTGAAAGCAAATTTTATTCCAGTAAGTGTAAGTAAAACATATTTCATATTGTTTGGCAAAATATCATACCAGGTAAACCTGAGATAATACAGGCAGTGTAAAGTTGCAAAGACCAAAGCATTATGATGGATATGAAATTAACCTTCAAAGCACAATTTGATTCAAAAGAGAAGCTGAACTGTAATAACAAGGTCTTCCAACACAAAGGCATGAATGTCAGTCTGTAATTCTATATTGCGTAGTGTACTTGAAAAAGAGTGTTCATTGTGTGGAGTACATATACAATTAAAGATAAAAAGAAAGACATTAACAAAACAATATCACCAAGAAGGTTCTATGCCTAAGCAATTACTCTCATCTGGAAGAGCTAGGAATTTTATATCAGTACTTTTTTCCTTGAAAAGGAGGAGGAAAAAATTGATTTGAGTAAAAAAAGCATACATAGAAAAAGACCTATTCAAAGTCCTTGGTCTAATAAAAGTTTCAGAGAGGGAGAAAGAGAGTTTAAATCTTAGAAACACTCACCTATGACTGCAATTACTACAATGCAATAAAATTTAACAGACATCAGTAGCTATAGCGAGAAGAGAGAAGGTACGAATTAGCATACTCAAAACAGCAGCACATAAAGCATGAAGCACATCTTCATACCATCTAAGATGGCATAAGGGAACTACACATTTCCTTTTACTGCAGTTTTAATTTGAGACTGTGTTCTGTCCAAAAGTATATGGTCTTTCATTGTTCTTAGAAACTGGCAATTATGATTAAGACAAAATAGAATGTTTATTAGACAGTATATTCTGAAATATCTGTAGAGCATTTTTACAACACGTAATAGTGTTTGCATATGCGTACAATCAGAAAATTTTTCATTTTGCATTTGATATTTTACCTTTGATTTCAAACAGCAGTTTTCCTTAAACACTTGCTGCATAATAATCCCAACCAAATGCATTAAAAGCTCATCAGAAAAGACAGGATGAGATTAGTGTGCTCCTGCATGCCCATTATGTACTGCTTCAGCTGATGATTTTATTTATTTATTTACATTTGTTTTCCTGGGTAGTGCACTGATTGATACTGACCAATTTCAGGCACAGCCCAGGTGAAATACAGAACATTTCAGAAAAAAAAAAACAGAAATGTAAACAATAACGGAGTAGTTCAGACTACTTACATAGAAAAACTGTATATATATATATATATATATATATATATATATATATATATATATATATATATATATATATATATATATACATCAGTGCAATGTACAATACAGAGGATTACAATCGTAACAAAAATATTATGTGTTCAAGACATGGACACTAAGAAATTTGCTTGAGAGGGAAATCTTGTCTCATCCATGTCAAGAATTTTTGTACTGTGTGGAGATTTATCTGCTCAATGTACTACAAATTAGTCAAATATAAGATTTAAAACAAAATGTACTGTACTAGCTCTGAAAGCCAATATCCCTGTTTAATGGAAGAAGTTGTAGTAAAAATATTAAGGTACTTTAGCAGACAGCAGGCTGAAATGGGAGTTGAAATTAAACCATTTCTTGTCCTACTGCTGATGTTTTCTTAGTGTTGTCTGCTTTTAGTGCAGACCCAACCTTAACACTGAGAGGTGGTGCTTAACAATTGTTAAGCAGCCCTCTCAGCATTATTAAGCTCTGGTCTTCTATTATAGCAGTGCTGAATCAAGATGTAATTCAGCCATTTTTGAGCCTAATCAAGGTGCTCCATGTACTGCATATACATTAGTTTCTAAAGTCGGTCAACCTTCATTAAGTAATTATAGTATGAACTTCATGCTGATGTAGAAAAAAACACAGCAGAAGCATTAGGCAATGTAAAATAGCACCTTCTAAGTATTCTTGTTTGTCTTCACATGTCAAAGTGGTAGTGTATGCTGTTACCACTGTATACTATAGCAACTACTTTTTTTGGTCCCAACATTAATTTAGTGTTGTAAGCTGCTGTTTTTATTTATAAAATGATTCACATTGTATAATAAGATACCCTATGGCAAGCTGACTGTTCAGACATTTTATTTATTTATATAATCTCATTTTCTAAAATAGGATGCATAAATGGATGTAGTAGATATGTCAATTAGTAAGGTAAATGATAGAATGATAACAAGAAAAATGTTTTTAGGCTTTCTTGAGTAGTAATGTATCTTCTTACCTGTAGACAGGCTGCTATGAGAGCAAGTATGCGGGTTAAAGAAGACTTAAGGAAATATTGCTCAGTTTGAAGTTATATGGTCAGAAATACACAATTCCAAACACATATGGGCTTAAACAGGCTGCTTTGGGATGATTGATTGGTATTTGGGATAGGGGTTCTACATCACAGTTATACTCAACAGGACCAGTGTTATATCTTCTTAGGAGTAAAGTATGTGTGTAGCTATCTATCTATATATATTTAGCATATTTATTCAGGGGAAAGTAGCTGTTTTTTTTTTTCAACAAAACACAGTAGTGCTTCAGTGGTCCAGAGACAGAAATAAAATAATGTAATGACAAATCATTTTTCAAATTATTTTTAACCTCATTGTAATAGGGGCTTATGTTTAATTAGTATATCCTGCCAAAATAGCCTAGTTTGCATATTTGTACATTCCTCCCTGGTGAGATCTTATTTTAGACATTATAATACCCAATAACTCTGTATGTATGTGTTAGATTATTGTAAACATGTATCATATTTCATAGGTACAATATTCAAAAAATAGAATGCTGTCACTGTAACCTTCCAAAACTTTGAACTGACTGATCTGTTCTGTTCTTTCTTGGAAGTATTTTTAAACAAGAGGGCACACTTCTGCTAATCACTGAGCAGAGACTATTAAAATGACTTACTGGAGAACCAGTGCCTGATTTGGATGAAACAATTCTGTGTTTTTGTTTGTTCAATGTTTGATTAAGAAATACTTCTTAAAAGTAATAAAGTAACATTATAATATTTGAGAGTATCTGGGTGAAATCAGAAATAAAAATAGAAAACAACATTGAGCCCAAAACTGGGTTTTGTTGTTCACATTTATAAATAAATAAGTTCTCTGAAATTTGTCCAAAAAGAAGCACAAAGGCTGGAAACCAGGAATACAGCCAAGCAATTTAGCTACTTATTTTTTTTCTCTGAAATTAGTACCACATTTACAGAAATGTACCTCCTGGTGTGGTCACTATAAAGCCATCTCAACTGACCTTTTCAAAATAAGTGTGTCTTTTTTTAGGTGGAAAAGAAGACTGAAATGGATAGCAGAGTGCAAATCTTTCTTGACTTCAAAAATAAGAATTTTGGAAACTAGTAAGCAATCTATAATGTTTATTAGGTAGTTATAAAGTGATTCTTAGAAGAGCACTGATGGTTCTTTAGCATGCTAGTTCTTAGGTTCAAGTCCATCTTTGATCACATACAGTAGCAGGTGCCTCTATGCAACTTTCTGCAGCAGCATTCCTAAGAGTTGACAGTATGAGGCTAAATCTATAGCTAGTAGAACTATTAGGTTATTACTTTCTGTGTATTACCTTTGTATAGATATGCATCTCTGTATGTTTGTATTACACTGAATATAATGTTATCTCTTCTTTACTTTATATATACTCACCAGGTTGTGCCTGTAAATAGCACAATGAAACTGATAACCCTTTAAAGTGTTGTGACCCACTACAGAGAGTCCTGAAACACAGTGACTGAATGGCCAAAAAAAATCTGACTTATACAAAGTCCAAGATGGACATGTGGTGGAATGTTCCACTTTCTCTGAGGTATGGCAATATCAGAATTGGTACACATACACATACACACACACACACACACACACACACACACACACACACACACACACACACACACACACACATACATATGTTTGGGGTACTCTAGGGACTTGCCCCCCACACACACATCAGGGGTACAGGAGGCAAAAATTCTAATGGAGAAGAATGATGTTTGAGATTCTCTTTCCTCCTGGAGTTTCAATCTTTTTTTTTTTTTGGGGGGGGGTCTGTCAGCACTCAGCATTATGAGTGTTGACATTTCAATAAATAGTCCTGAGATCAGTGCACTACCCTGTTAAATAAATATGAAATAAAAGGAAGTATAGTACAAGCAGGATATCAGCTAAAAATCCAAGGATTGCAATTGTGATCATTAGAACAGTGACACTGTCAATGTACAGACGTAAACTATATATTAAGTCTAAGGCTGCAGTATCATGAAGTATTTCTCCCTTAGTCTGGAGGTAGTATATAAAAGAAGAAGGATTTTGGTGACACATCTCTTCATGTCAGGGGAGTAGGGGGAAAAGTGCCCCTGAAAAAATTATTTAATGTTGTTACAAGGGATTTCAGCATTTACTGAATTTATATGCAAATCATTCTTTATCTTAACAGACTGTGACACTTGCATTATGGATCTTGTACTCCTGATACAGAGCTACTGAGATAATGTTTTGTTTACAGTTTTGTGGTAGGATTCCTTAAGAGAGATCATTTGAGGATATAAGCCCCAGGTATGAAGTTTCCATTTGTAGGACTTTGGAAAGAAGCAAGTGATGGTCTGCACGTCTTCTGAAAGGCAAGTAATGAAGAAGATTTCTATCTGAAGTGACATTTTTGGTTTTGAAATAAAATTTAGGTTTCAGGTCCAGCAGAAATGTCTAATTTTTTTTTGTAGAAAATGAAACCAGGAATAGTTATTATGCTCAATAATTTTTCCATTATTGTGCTGGCTATATCTATAGATATTGGAAAAAATTAATTATTTCTGGTTTTGGTAAATGCAATTGACTGTAGTTGTTAGAAACTTTCCCCATCTGTTTAATTCCTTACTATGAGTATCATGGTTGGATGGAAGTTTGATTCTGTTTACATATGGTATGCTGCTTATTGTGTTTAACTTTTGTGTGGTTATCTAATTTTGATTTTTAATTGCTCATAACCCTGTTATTTTGCACTGTTGCCAGAGGTATTGCCTTCTTACGATGTCTTGTAGAATTACTTTGGAGATCCAATATGTCATTCCATTTCTTCATGTCTATAATTTTGAGTGAGAACAACATGAGCTCTGTATCTTTCTGTTTCTATGTCATTGGATCCTAGCTAGACCATCTAATGCTTTGTGCAGTTGCCCAAACTGCTGATCTTCTCAAATCTACAATGAGGACAAAAAAAGTCTTGCCAAAGTTAAAAAATGACAAAAAATGTTTTCTACACTGTAACTCAGTCAAACAGATTGCTACAGTTACTACACACTCACATACTTTATCAGCATTCAATTATGAAGCCACTGTATTTTCAATGTGTCACAAAACAATACTGTTACTACAGTCACTTACCATTAGCACCTGCAAATTGTGCCCCAATCCCCTTTCACTCTGCCCTTGTTACATCTGTGTGTGTGATAATAAACCACTCTATAGCTATCAATGATGTAGTTAGATATAATTGTCAGTATATAGCACTGAGTGTCCAATCAAATACTAGTGAGCAGTGATCACTAATAATGCCTGTTTAGACATCCAAGGCCCTATAGCTGCTGTGTCTTCTTTATTTACTCAAAACGTTTTTATTGATTTTCTTCAAAGATTGACAAATAGTTTACTTATAATTTATCTAATCATTTAAACAAAGTGACAATCTATGTACATTATTTACATTGACCTGAGAATAGATTATAAGATAAACCAATCTGAATCATCTATATATAGTACTTAGACAATGTTATTTTTTTCCCTTTCCTTCAAGAAAAGGCTGAGTTCATTCTTAATGTCTTGATAAGAGATAGTATCGTCTTCCATGGATTGTTCTCCATGATTTGGGCATAGTCCTTAGTTCCTTGACTTTGATTTCTCTCAATGCTGTTTCATTCAGTAGTCTTAAAAATTCATCAAAGAATTGTTCAAGAGATGGATTTCCATTTCTTGAGATTCACTTCCTAGCTACAGCAAGTATAATCCATAATAAATATAGATATTTTTTGTTCATTTCTGTTTTTCATTAACAATCAATAAGATTAAAGATTTTGTTAATACAAATGTGTCTGTAAATATAGCTTGTAAGAAATTACTAATATCTTCCCAGTATTTTTTCAGTTTAATACAATCATGCGGTGCAGCGATAGCGTTGTCACCTCACAGCAAGAGGTTCTCCCATTCGATTCTCAGCTGGAGCACCTTCTGTATGGGAGTCTGCATGTACTCCCTGTGGTTGAGTAGCATTTGAAAGTCATGTGTGAATGGGCGTGCCTTCATTGAAGGTTGGGCATCGAGCTGGCACCTCGGCACCCTAAATATCTACTGCCAATCATTAGAAGACTGGAGTTCCACTGTGACGACCCCTAAAGCCGAAAGAAAAACAACAACAATCATGAAATTTGTGTATCCAGTCTGCTTTATATATTTGTAGACATCTCCAACATGTTACATTATTAGTAGAACCAAGTGTCGCTAGTCTGTTGGGTGTTTAAAATTATCTCTGCAGAAATTTCCATGTGTATATTCTCCAAAATTGTGTATTGGATGTTAGTTTAATGGAATACAATAGATTAGTTTAACTTCCTGTGGTTAGACTTAATAAATGTCCTCTGGTGATGAAATTCCAGTAATTCTGTTGGATTTTAACTTTATAGTTTATTAATAGTTTGTATAGTTTTGAAGTTTTATTTCCCCAGTTGTGATTGTCATATATAATTTCATTCAAATATTTTATAAAATTAGGTTTGACTTTAAAAGGAGAATTATTAATTATTCTGCATAGATCTTGTGAGTATGTCAATACACTTTGAAGGATTAGCCAATCAGAGGAAGAAAGATCATATTTATTATATATTGGGTGTCTATAACTTTTTGATCATTGATACAATGCTGCCAACAAATAATTTTTTTGTTTCCCAAGTGGTAAAAATATTCTTGTGTATTGTATCGAAAAAGTTTTTTGTGGATCTGAGGAATTATTAAATCCAACAAAGTCTTCATATCTGTATTGACCATGACAAATTTTCTAAATGTGTTAAAGATGTAATTTATAAAATTTAATTTAGTGGATTTTATTATATTGTATTGAATGTGTATACATAAAATATGCCATGGTTTATTGATTTGATCATCTAACATAAGATTTTTATTAATGAATTTTCATTTGATAAAATAATGGCATGTAACATTTTCTAGTTAGAAGAATAATTTGGGTAGTTCTACTTTATAATAATTTTGAAAATAGAAGCTTTCATGTATGTCTCTATATCTGGGAAATTGATTCCTTTAATATGGTGTGTGAAAGCTGCCCTATTTCTGTTAGGATACCAGAGGAATTTTAATAAAAGCGTATTTATTTTTTTAGAAAATGTTTATCTGGTATCTTAGGAATAGCTTGTGCTATATAAAGAATTTTTGGTAGTAATATCATTTTTATTAATTGTAGTCTGTCTTCAAAAGTTAGGTTCATTTTATTCCAGTTTATTCCATAGGCATTCAACATGTTTATGATATTGTTCTAGTTTATATTTAAGGTTTCTTCTATATTTTTACATAGAGTGATGCCTAAATAATTTAAAGTGAAAACTTTTTTACCAGTTATATAATTTCTGTCCACTAGAAAATCCTTGTCTTTTTTCAATATTATGAAGCTTGGCTTTGTTTTATTAAAGTGAAGACCTGAAATTGAATAGAATCTTTCAACCTGTATCCAATTCTTTTATGGATTCTTTTGATGAGGCTAGAGTAAGGAGCACATCATCTGCAGATAGTATAATTTTAGAATTGTATTGTCCATATATATATATATATATATATATATATATATATATATATATATATATATATATATATATATACTTTTTATTTTGGAATTGGAATGAATTGAAGAAGCAAATAATTCAATAGCTAATGCACATAAGATTGGAGACATAGGACACCCTTGCTTTATGCCTTTTGTTATTACTATAGATTCAGAGGTAAACTGTCCTAATTTTACATATGTTAAGGTGTTTTTATATTTTTTTTACCAATGAGATAAAGGGTTGAGGAAATTCATAAAGTTTTAGTACGTTTAATAGATAATTCCACTTTAATAAATCAAAGGCTTTTTCTATGTCCAGTGCATTTAGTAAAGCTTCCTGATTTTCTCTATTTAAAATGTCTATAAGAGTTACTATCCTTTGGATGTTATTATAAGTGCATCTGTTATATATGAAACCCATTTGATCTTCATTTATAATATGAATCATACATTTTTTTAATTCTATTCACCAGGATTGACATAAAAATGTTATAATCATTACTGAGTAGAGATATTGGTCTATAGGAACTACATAGTGTGGGATTTTTGTTTTCATTTATGATGGGAGTGATTAAGGAGTACCTCCATGAAGGTAGTATTGTGTTTTGTGTTTGGATTTCAAGTAAAGTTTTATGTAAAACAGAAGTTACAGATGTTGGAAAATTTTATATAATTCTATTATAATACCAGCAATTCCTGGAGCTTTATTGCACTTACTTTCCTTAATGTTTTCTGTAACTTCTTTATGTGTGATTTGTTTTTGAATTTCTAATTTTAATTTTTCTGGTATTTTCTTAATTTTGGGGGAGATTAATTCTAAGTTTAAGAAGTTGGTGTGGGTTTTGCCAATTCCATAGTGTTTTGTATAATGATGTTTAAAAGCATCAAGAATATCACTTATGTCTGATACTGTTTTGTTTTTTTCCCCTCATGAAGGATGTTAGTGATGTTGTTTGCTCTAGATTGTCTTTTAACTCTTATAGCTAGGTTGTGCATATGTCTAGGTGATGTGGAATATAAATGTAGCTTTAATTTGAATTCTAATGCCAAATTAGATTTATGTTTTATTTTAAGTCTTTGTTATTAATCTTTCTAAGTTGTTTTTATATGTTAATAATTGTATGTTATGTAATTCAGATTCCAATCCTTTTGATTTGTTTATGAACCATGTAAGAGTTTTACCATATATATATATAGGTGTTCAGAGCATCCCATATCATGACTATGTTAATGTTTTCAGAATAATTAGTATCTAAAAAAATTGTAATTCTGAGACTAACCACGATTTAAATTCTTTCAATTCTGTGATATAAGCTGGAATTCTTGTATGTATTATTTTTTTAAAGTCTATTTGGAATTTGAGAACAAGAGAATTATGATCTGATAAAGCACAGTGGGTTATTGAGAATTTGATTATTTCTGTGTTTAGTTCTTGTGATACATACATTTTGTCTATTCTTGTTTGAGTACTAAATCTATAATCTTGATGGGAAAATTATAATGATTTGTCTTCTTTAAAGGTGAATGCATCAATTAGATTATGATTTTCACTCCATTTTTTTCAATAATTTTGCTATAGGAGTATGATGTAGATTTCTCTCATTAGTGGTCTCTGAATTATCTATTATACAATTAAAATCTCCACTTATTATCAGATTGCCTTTATATGTATTGCTAATAAAAATCTAGATTTTTTTAGTTGCCCCTGTCCCTATGCTGAGAAACCAGTATAAATTTACTAGAGTCCAAATTCTATTATTAAATTTCACTATAACAAGCACTATAAGGCCTTCTTTATCTTCATAGTTGTAGATAATTTGAGGATTAGTAACATTTTTCTTCCACAAAATTATTACTTCTCTGTTTTTTTTTATTTATATAAGGAATGAGATAGCATTAAATATTCATTTGGATTCCATATATGCTTATCATTTCTTTTGGAGTGGGTTTCTTGAAGAAAGATCACATGGGTTTTGTTTAATTTTAAATATCTTAATAGGTTTGGTCTTTTCTTTGTGTTATTCAAGCCATTTATGTTTAAAGAAAGTACTGTTAAGTCCATATATTTCGATTAAGCTTATAAATTATTATAAATAACACTCAGAACTCTTCTATGACATTGTAGTTGCACAAAGTTACTGTTATTTCTGAATTTTGTGATCAGATTGATTTTCTCTGCTATAAAACACAAGTTAAACTCTAGCCCAGGCCAGTAAAAGGAAAAAAAGCATTATATCAGAACAATTATATATAACAAAATAATCCAACATATCAAAATTTCCCCTATTGTACATGGAATGCTAAACATTCCTAATCTGATAGATAAAAAATAATCTATTAGATTATCTCTCATACCTAGCAACAAAAGTTCCCTTTGAGCTCCATGTTAATTTTATTGGAGATTTTTTGAATTTGTGTAAAAAATAATATTTAACTAACTTATTAATCAAGCATAACTAACTTTACTATAATCACATATGGAAATTTGTTTATACATTTCAAATTATATTGCATCACCTCTCAACTGACATATTATCATATTGAGAATGGTGTTAAACTATTTAAGATATTAATGTACAGTATTTACCATTCAATGATATATTTCATTCAGTAAGTACACCACTACTTGCTTCAAATATTATATGTAGTTTTCTTTCTTAGTATATAAACTTTGGATAGGTAATGAGTTGTTATTTATTCAACACCTCTTTACAAGTGGATGTTTCCACGTGTATATCATTTATCAGTAGTATGATTTAATAACTTATCATATATTATGATAGTTCCTTTAGTTTTTAAACAGTTTCATATTTACCTTGGCATCATACCATATGATCTTATAAACCTTGTGACACATAAGTATATGATGTAATTTGTAAAAAACGTTTCATATTATGCGATTTTTAACTCTGTGTACTAATGAGGACTATTATCCAATTAAGTGGCTAATGACTGTATGTGAATACATGGCTATTAATTCCCACTTCAGTATAAAATGTTAAACAATTCACAATATTGTCTGTCTTATTCATAATACATGAATATTTGTTGTCATATACCATTTATAGTCAATTCTTTTCTTTATCATTAAAAAAATAAGAATGTTCCATTCTATCTTGAAGGACTTTCTTCAATAGGATAAAATTAATTTACTGTGTAAAACTTACATAAATATGTTGCCTTTTAATGACATGACCCAGTGTTTGTTGGGCTACGTTTCTCCTAACACGATGCAATGTCAGTGATGACTGCCATTACCCTGAGCACCTCTTAATCTCCTTACTTTGTCACAGTCATAGTTCTTTGTCATTTATGGACTTATCTATATTTCACTTCTCAATTCTTATCTGTATTAAGAGATAAAAATATTGGCTATTTTGGTATGTACTAGAATTATAGGTTTGAGCTTCTTTGCACTCTCACAGAACAGTGCCTATTATTTTGTTGTCTTTCTCCTGTTCTGCACCAGTACTGTATGTTAATCCATAGGTACTTCATATCATATCACTTAATAATATAACCTACTGAAATAACACTTACCTGTTCTCCTATGTGGCCTTTTATAATTCAGCAGACATTCTATTCTACTGCATGATCAGGCAGTTCATCGTTCTCCTTACTACAGCGTCAATATTTATACAGATTTTAATTACTTTTTGTATGTCAACAGTCTTATTATTACTGTTTTTGTCAGCTGATATTATTTGTTCAGTTATAAGGTGCAGATATCTAGCACATCCTTTGTTTGTCAGATGTACTGGATCTGTTACACTTGATGTATTTCCCAGTAACCTTTGTTCATTTTTTTAAAGAACATCTGAAAACTGATTGTTAAATCTTGCACCCTATTTAATCTTTAATTTTTTTTTTTAATAGTTGCCTCGGCACTTACACATCATCGCAACCAGACCCCCAAGCATCCCCAATCCGCCATGCCAAATACGCTTTCATTAATTTTAATAGTTCTGCAGAGCATCTTTAAGCAAACCAGAATTCTATGAACAAAGTTTAAGTGCAGTAAGTAAAATAAAACACTCTCATTAATTTTATTACAGCTCAAAAAATGCTTTGCCTTTGTTTAAATAAGTAAACTAGATCTGGTTGTTATTACTGATGGTCTTTTGGGTGCCATTGTTAGTTGTGCTATCAATAACCCTTCTTAATGTGTTCGCAAATGTTTGTCTTTTTATTGATCTGTGCAAGTGTCGTGAGTCTTTACAGATTTAATACACCTATACTCACACCACAAAATATCATTTTAAATTCTATATTTTAAAGATTTATAAAGGGTCTATTACTACACATTTAAGTGTAGTAGTCATCCTCTTTCACCGTATATTGCAAAATTGTTTTACTGGTGTCACTGCACTTGTGCTCGTTTAATATTATAATTAATATAATCGTTCTGTTAACTTTTCATTCCTCCATTTTCACATAAAAGCATGACAGATTTTGGATTTGGACTGTCATTAAACTAGAGGTTGCCTCTTTTGAAAACAGGTAATGCTTCTGAGACAACAGTTTTGCTGTGTCTGTTAGGTCCAGGTCTTTTCAATTGGGAGAATCAGGACTGAATTGCCTTTTCTGGAATGAACACCAAGCGTTAACATATTTAACTTTATGAACCATGGCTGCCCACATACCTGGCCACAACAATATGCAAGCACCATTGCCTCTTTTCTTTACATTGCTTCACTCCCTCTTATGATATCATTTATCCTTTTTTTTTTTCTTTAACATGTTTAAGAGACTGCATGTCTCTTTAAGATTATAAGTAAGTGCATGAATGCGTGTATGCCTTAATGCTATATTTCTTTGATCGCATCTTCCTGTTTTCCAAGTTGGAACTTCATCTACCTAACTGGCAGTAAATATGAATTGATGTTCACATATCCTAATCTAACTAAGTGATGAGGGGAAAATAAAGAAAGGGGACTCTTGTCTGAACTCAAATATCCATTAATCTCATATAGGTTAGTACATTTTGTCTGGAATTACTCCTTTTCCTCTACTCCTCTTCTGTTTTATATTTTATTTTATGTTAATTAAAGGCCCTAATTGATACTTATGCCTCTTAGTCTTACTGCTTTAGGGAAGCTTGTTCAGGCATTTACGAGGTAAATTGATGTACTCGGAAGCTCATGACTGTCCTACTGGTGATTATTGTCAATTCACAGCTTCCCAGAACGTTGCATATTTGAACATGACATTTATTAATTGAAACATATCTATGTTAGATGAATTCAGTGAACTCATAATCAATCTTTGTTTTACAGATAACCTTTGTTCTATAAACAATTCTCCCTTTACCCAAATGCAGTTTTTTTCATTTATATGCATACTATACACAATGCATCATGACATACACTGACAGTTTACTCATAACTCAAGATGATTAATTATTAAATATACTGATACTCATTGCTTCTCAATTTTTTTAACTTTCCTTCTTTTCCCTTATTAGAATTAAAACAAAGAGCAAAAATGTATATTAAATTATTACTTTCTATTTCTCTCATTTAAATAAATGCTTTAGCAGTAATTAGTTTGTATAAAGTAAGACAGAAAATTAAACAAATGGAGAACAGAACAGAGAGAGAGAGAAAAAGGGTTGAGACAACTAACTAAAAATATAATTGTACATACATTTTTATTTCTTTAGTATCTCACACTTTAGTAGATTCTTTGAAAGTATTAGTGGATGTTATATTTTTGGATTCAGTATTTTGCTTTTACATCAGACCACATATTTTTTTTCAGATCTTTTCAAGGAAGTTGATTATGTCCAGTCCATTTCTTCTGGGATTGTTATTATGTTGTTGTTCTTGATGAAGGTAGTTGCTTCCTCTATGTTATTGAAAGTCCTTATTTCATTTCAGTAGAATATTCTTATTTTGCAGGATATACAAGTTGGGCTTTTATTTTATTTTGTTTAAGTAGTTTCACAAGTGGCCAGTATTTTTCCTCATATCTAGTACTCTAGTGGAATAGTCATTATCAAATCTGATTTGGTTTTGTTTATATTTCAAAGGACTTTTTCTCCAAGCTGATTTGAGAACAAGTTCTTTGTCTAGATAAGACAAGAATTTTACTACAATTGATCTTGGTGAAGTGGTTGGTGTGGAAGGTATTGGTTTTCCTATGGTTCTATGCACCCTTTCTGTACCACAAGATAAACCTTCTTTTAAATCTAAAATGTCAGGTAGCCAAGAGTTTAAAAATAAAATGATATCCTCACCTTCAGTTCTCTCTGGAAGCTCAAAAATTCTTATGTTTGTTCTTTCTCTATTCTCTAAGTCATCTACCATGTTAATAAGCCAGTTGTTCTGCTGTAGTAGAAATTCATTTTGATTTTCTTCTTCCTTAAGTCTCCCCTCTATGTCACATAATGAAGTTTTGATGTCTGATGTTTTAGTTTGGTGTTGTTGCAATAAATCTTTAAAGGTTTAAGTTTGTTTTTGGCAATTTTCTTCAACATTTTCTAAATTGCCCTTTAATCCATCCATTTTCAAAGATAACTCTTGTAGTGTAGAGGGCATCAGCTGCATTTCTTTTTTCAAGGTAGTTTCTGAGTGAGAGTTCTTTGAGCTGCTCATTTCCACAATGCAGGTATGGTCTCCTAGTTATTTTGACAGGAA
This sequence comes from Protopterus annectens, assembly GCF_019279795.1. Classification (NCBI taxonomy): domain Eukaryota; kingdom Metazoa; phylum Chordata; order Ceratodontiformes; family Protopteridae; genus Protopterus; species Protopterus annectens. The sequence goes on from NC_056736.1 coordinate 56,968,866, forward strand.
AAGTTTGATGAATAATCCCCAAAATTTATATACTGGTAGTTCAGAAGTTCATCAACAATATTTAGCTATTTTTGTTTGGTAAAAATTAAATATTTTTCTGTGTTTTAAGATAGTATTGTGGAGCTCTAAAAAAGTGCTGCTTTCAGTTAGCCATCTAGGCTCTACCTGCTGTGTCGTCTTATGGTTGTACCATGCTTACAGTTAACAGATAGTTCAGCTGAGCTGATGAATAAATATGTGATTGCCTAGAACTTAAAAAAGAACTATGAAGGACAGTAATAAAGGTTTCTTTCTACTCCTATAAATTTATTTAGCTGGAAGTACAGGCAGAACATCTTCAAAACTGAAAGATACATTAGTGTGAATGCACTTCCACTTTTAAACAATCACTTACCTTAGAAAAGTGCCATTTCTGCAGCAGAGAAAGACCTGGGTTAGGGTAGTAGCCTGGGAGTAGGAGTAGCCAGATGGGGAGGTCAGTGCTGACTCATTCTGAAGAAGGAGGGCAGCCACAGTTTGGTGGCACTGAGTGGAAGCAAATATTCCAACAGCTTGCAAGAAGGGACAAGACCGCCATATCCACCAAGCCATACATATTCATGGTAGCCACATCAACCTGTAAACATTATTGTGCATGGGTCATCAGGGTGATAGTTTTAGAATATCTTTAACTTCAGATTGACATGGGGCTTAGGTTATCAAAAATTCTGTACATCCTGGGAGGGAATGATGTGTTTTGAAGGTTGTGGGGCAGCTGTGTAATTTGTGACCTGGGGTTATTAGGGTGCACCAGTAGGTGCAAATGACCATAGTCTGGGAACATGAAGTCATACTCTAAGACTGCATGGGCAAGGCTGATCCCCGGCATTAAAGTGTGTTAGTAAAGGGGAGCACAGTACTGGAGACCATAATGCCATCATGACTGCCTGTATTGTGGTCCTCTTTTGTAATTTCTCCCCTCCTCACAAAAGTAAGTATCTGACGCAATGAAAATTTGGGAGCAAATTGCATCAAAACTCATTGTTTGTGAGCTGCTGGCTGGTACACAAGGAGGGGAAAATACTTAGAAAAAAGAGATGGGACACATAGTATATATCAATTGCATGTAAAACTCCAATTTCAAGATCAGTGATTTTTTTAAACATTTTTTAATCATACAAAAAGTAAAGAGCATGACTTAATTAACATTTGTTGCATTTGTGCATTTTCCTAGACTTGCCTGTGCACATATTACTTTTTTTTGCATTCCCATCACCATGTGAATGACTCTGCATTCTGATAACACCCATGCAACAGAGCTACATTTGTTTTTCTAAGTGCACTTACAAATATGTAACCACAAATGTCTTAAGACTGCTTATCAAATTCCATTTCATACATATTATGTTGTTTTAAAATTTTCAAAGTAAAACAACCTACACTCACTATGAGTTTGACTTCTGCTTATTCAAATATATGAACCATTAGGGTAACTTAGAATTTGCCTATAAAAGTGTACATCCATAAGAATTTCATGTTGTCTGCCTGCAATAACATTGTCTTAATTTCTTGAATCTCTTAATCCAGTGACCCCAGGAAACCACACTTAACAACTGCAAGTGACACATTTTGCATGTACGTATATAATTTAAAGAGAACAATTTCATGCTACAGATGGTGCGAATCAGCACCACATTTCATGTCTGCTCAAAACCCAGAACAGATGCCAAAGCTAAAAATAGTTCCAGTAACAGTACAAATTGTCCTTATATTATCAGAATGCTAGCATATGCAACAGAGAAGCTGATAGGAGTTCAATTCAGATCACTACGTTAATAAGCCAAAATGATGATGGTATTAAATATGCTTTGGTTTGTGCATTTGGAATGGCAGGAGACCATTGAAAGAGACTTGTTCAGTTAGAAAATGAGCTCTTATTTGCTGGCTTCTGACTGACTGCTAATCATATCAGTAGTGTACTAAGCTTAATGATCGGGAAGTGAGCAATACCACTGTGATATTCCCTCGTGCCAAACTGCTATCATTATGCCATTTTGTCTTAGACACTGCCCATGATTTTATTCATTTAATGACAGGAAAGTATTAGTCAAATAAAAAAAAACATACTGCTCTTCAGAACCCGACTTGTCTTTTTTTTTCTTTTTTACAGAAATGGGATTTATTAACTTAAATTGCCTGCCTTCTTTCCTGCAGAACTGTGGTTTGCTTCTACTTTATGCCTTTCAGATAGTACCAATCGATCTTCCAGTTCTATTCAGAGCACTCCAGGCACCCTGTCCTTACAGAAATATGTTCAGTCCTAGCAAACTGTTCATCTCTGTTTCTTGGCCACAGTGTTTCCATTATGTATCAAAAAGTACATGTCTTCGTATTATACTCAGCACCTTTCTATTTTTCATTTGAAAAACACACCCTTCAGTTTCTGTGTTCACCATCTAGCTATACATGAGCTAAGGACACTCACATGTTTGTATTCATCTGGCAATTTAGTGGAGGTGGCTAAGGCAATATGCTGCTAAATTGTTTTATTCTGTAGTTCTGGGTTTATTACTTCCGTCTTAGTTTGCTTACAATGCAACTCTGAACAAGTTGCTTAAACAGACAGTGCTCCCAGATTACCAAGAAATGAAGCAGTTGTGTCTAATGGGTTCATCTGGTTAGCATGTAAAAAAAGTAAAAATAAAAATAAAAATAAAAATAAATCAGTGCTGTAGCAGATGTACTGAACTTCCAGAGCAATGACAGCAATATTTTCCGTAGTAGAACTGCATCTAATCCTGCAGTGTTGAAAGGGCACATGATACATGGTGGCACTGAGACAGATAATGTGAAGTCGAAATTGCCATCTGTACCAGCTGAGTAGCATTTAAATGCAAAGGTGCCTGGTACACTGTATTACTCTTCTACAGAGATCACTAGCTGTAAGACTATGGCCTGTTTTCCCGGTGCTGCCATTTTCACTCATTTTTTTCTAACATTTTGTTCTGTTTCCTTAACAACACAATTATTAATTAGGTTCCAAGGTACTTACCAGGCTGTTGATCTGTGAAAATCTTTAACAACCCAGCCATGCACTCCTACTGAGTTTCTCACTTTAGTAATTTAGTACCAAGGCCCCTGTATTTTATGGAAGTCTTGTATAATCTTGGATGAGATAATCTTTAGTACTGTGCAAAACTACTTCGTATAGTGAATAGGAATAACCATACTGAGAATCCTGGAGTAGGTATTTACATTTTTCTTCTGTCCATGAAGGACAAGGGTACCAAACCAGGGGTGAACATATGGTTTCCCATCCATGCATCCAATTTTCACATGAAGAAAGAACGAGATGTACTTAGCTTAACACGGAGAGGAAAGTGGTTCCAAGAGAGGTGGTATTCTCTGAGATATATATATCCCTACAGCCTGATCTATTTAAGTTTCAGTAGAGATTGTGGGCTCCAGAATGTGTGTATCTGCCACTACTGGATTTAAGGATGTGTAGAAGGTCTGAAAGGATGTGCGTCGTTAAAGGGTCCATATGTGAGGCAGAACAGAGATCTCCCCTCCGCAGCATGTAGAGCACTGACAAGAGCTACAGGGCTCTGAGGCAGTCAAATAGCTTTTGTGATTAAGACCCTTGATTTTCTTGGTGAGAAACCTTTGAGGTCATTCAAATTAAGTCAGGTGGTTAGACAGGTGCATGCTAAATGGGGCATTGTAGTCAATAACTGGCCTAATGGGTGCAGTGTAGAGTGGAATTAAGAGCTCCCTAGATTTGGATGTCATACTGTTGCTAATAAGCAATACTATAAAGAAGGACTTCCTAGCAATAGTCAACATGTGCTGGTCAAACGACAGCTCTTTTCCTATATGTGCTCATAAGTCCCTCACTACTGAGTCAATTTCCAGGACACTCTTGTCAGTGGTATAGTTGCAGTAAATATCTTGCTTACCAAGTGATAGAATTATGCACTTTTTGGCATTCTGGGTCCAAGGTAACTACCACATTGGCAATACACCCCTACAAATTGACCCAATTGTTCAGGATTTGGGAACTTATGTGGACTGTGACCTAAATTCTGACCAAGTGACCAAGAACCAGGAATAAAAATAACCAGCAAACACCAATCCAATAGACGAGGCCAGGAACACCAGCTGCACGACCCAAGTTTTATTTACCACAAAGTAAGCGCTTTCATTAGGTACCTGTGACCAGACTTCATCAGACAGTTAAAACAAGTAACCCCCTTACTTATATACATAGATATTAAACCCAATAAATTAATCAACCAATGATTAGCATAATTGGTAAATGAAATAATTACATATTTAAGTATTAACAATGAAATACCAAAAAGCAGCAACCAGTCTCCTAACAAAAGTTTGAGCCATAAGGAATTAAAAATATTATTATTTCAAAGTTAAAAACAACCATAAAGGTTTGTTGTAAAACAAATTAATTGTTTTAAACCAAATAAATATTGTTTAAAAATAAGACAGAAACAATGCTTGTACTTAACACAAAGAAAAATTCATTGAGAATCTGATCAGATGCTTCTTTGTCATACCTAGGCTTACCTAATTACTTTAGATTACTACTAAGTACAATAAAGAGGTATACACAAAAGGGAAGTTAGGTTTATATATTACCTGGTCACCTGTCAAATACTTTTAATTTTAGTTTACTAGTAATTGAAATTGTGTCATTCAACCCTGGGGGAGAGCCAGCATTTAAAAAAAGTTGTCACCAGGTTTCTTTCTCTTCCGGTTGTATTTTCCAAGGGCCACCCCTAGATTGACTAGAAATTTGTTGCAACACACTAAATTTAAAACTATGTTGAGGACAACTTTTAATATGCCTATATAAGACATTTTTCTCATTGTTTTGCTTGACCTCATACATATGTTCATAAATACACTGGCCTAACCTACGTTGGGTTTTGCCAATATAAAATGCTTGGCATTGACCACACATGGCAGCATATACAACACCTTGGGTGTAACAATTGTATTTGCCTTTTAGGGTGATATCTTTTTCCCTAATTTTAAGCTTAGATGTTTTTAAAATAAATTTACATTGTTGGCACATTCCACAAGGTGACATTTGGCCCTGCTTTTCATAATGCTTAGTGTGTTCCAATAGGTTCTTCAAAATTTTTCCTTTTCTAAAGGTGACTTGTGGGGTACTGCCTAGGATGTCTACAAGGTCCTGGTCCTGCATAACCATCATCCAGTTCTTCCTGAGGATATCTTGTATTAGATTATTATCCTCAGTATAACTACATATAAAGGAGCATCTTTGCTCCCCATACTTGTTATACCTAGATTTTCTACTCTTGACGGCATTGGACAAGGGGTGCACTGTGTAAGTTTTGTCTCCACTAATCATATCTGTGCCAGCTTTAACCCTAGTTTAAATTGGTTGTACATAGGTTTGATCATAGTCCCTTGTGTATTTTAAAATAGGGACAAATAAACCTGTCCTCCGTTTATGGATAACCTCTGTTTTACTAGAGTTAACAAACATGGTCAGATACCCCCTAGCTAAAAACATATTACACATAGTATCACATTCGATCAAAAAGTGTGTTCATGCGTGCTGCTCTCACCAATTGGCCTTTGACAATGCCATGCTTTGTGTGCATAGGGTGGCTACTGGAAAAGTGTAGCATGGTATTTGAATAAGTAGGCTTCCTATAAATTGTAGCCTTAATGTGGACCTCCCCTAGCCTAGAAATAAGCACATCTAAATATGGAATTGCTTTTTCATGTACAGTATAAGTAAATATTAGAAAGTTGGTACTGTTACTGAGGTCATCTATGAAAGTTGGTATAGCCTCGTTAGGCCCAACCCATGCCACAAACAAATCATCCAAGTATCTTAAATATAAACAAATGTATATAAAATATTGTATACAAAAAAGAAAATGCTTTTCTCATTGGGCCATAATTATGTTGTCCACAAGCGGATCTCATGGCTACACCCTCACATTGCTTAAAATGGTGGCCTTCGAAATACAGGTAGTTGTTATTAAGGACAATTTCCATTAAATGTGTATAGGTGTTGACAAGTCCTTGTTCTAGGCCAAAGTCATCAGAGAGAAAATCAGAAAACCAGTCTAATCCTGTAGAGTGTGGGATGCAACTAAAGAGATCATTAACATCTATTGTTATAAAGACTCCATTTTTATCAAAGAGAATCAGTTCATTACATTTTTCTAAGAATTGCCAGGAATCATGACACAAATGTGGTATTTGTGTCACTTTCTCTTTCAAGGAGTTGTCCAAGAATTTAGCAGTGTAACTTGTTTTAACCAGCCCGAATCTACAATAGGACGAAGTGGGGGGTTTACCAGTCCCTTGTGAATTTTAGGGACCCCAAAAATAACTGGAATCTTGGGGTCATCAGTAGTCATATAATTATACTCATCTATATTAATTTGGTCCTGTGTGGCCAGGTCAAAAAGTTCCCATTCTATCTTTTTATAGGCAATATTAATTTGGTTAAGGGAGGCTTCACTATAAGTTTGACTGTATAATATTTCGAACATCTTTTGTACACAGTCATCCCTTTGGAAAATTACAATGCCTCCCCCCTTGTCAGGACACATGTATCTAAGGTCCTTAAACCCCCTCAGTTGCATTAATAGTATCCTTTCAGAATCAGACAAATTGGATACATCACCTCTTTGACCAACAAAATAACGAAAATTATTTTCACAAGCAACCTCATAGTTTTTAAATATACTATGCATTTCTGGATTGTAAGTGCTAGGTATCCTACAAGAATTGTTATTGTAAATATAGTCAGTACCAACATCATTTCTGTGCAAATATTTAAGGTTTAAATTTCTTGTATATAATTTTAGGTCAGCAACCAACATGTGTCTATTGTTTTAAGATTTTCTATATTGTACAACTTATAGACAAAGGGATTGTGTCTAGATCTAGGGATGTCATTGTCCCCATTTACTAAGCCCTTATTAGGCCAATCATTGAATATAATGCCCCCTTTGACATGCTCTCTGTCCAGATGTATGCAACATCTGCAATACCCACAGAGATATCTTACTAAAAGGCTAAAAGAGCTAAACAACATCTCCTACATGGACCTTCTCAAAGCCCTGTCACTATACTCAGTAGCCAAAAGACTGCTAAAAGGTGATCTGTATCCAGCACACATGACATCCTCCAACCCATTACTGATGGATTTCCTGCACATCATCAAGTCAAATGGTATTAGAAACACTTGTTCTAAGGATCTAAACCTTTTCCGCAACATCAGCAGAACAGGTTGGAGGGACAGCTATATTTTGCAGAGGATACTGCTGCTATGGAACAGACTCGCCATCCAATTAAAACAAAGTTCATCCTTAAGCATTTTCAAGTGCAACTTAGATCTATGGGTGGGAAACATAAAATTTACCCCAGGACTGCCCCCATATTACTAGTGGATATAGGCAACTCCTAAATGCTTAACTCATGTGTGCTTTCCCTCAAATTATCTATGGTATGATCCCAGTTATTCTCTTTAGTGGTAATATATAATTATCAATCATGGGATGGGTAAAGCCTCTCTATAATCAAATGGGATATGTTATTTTGAGAACAGAAATGGAAACTGGCTAGGCTTAAAATAGCCAGCAAGGGCAGCTAGCCTAGTAATTACATATGAACCTATGAACCTATTTAGTGTTAGATCATGGTTTTGATACCAGCTATTTGTTTGTAAAAGGCCTTCCTGAAGTACTTTGGTGTATTAAGGAGAGTTTATGATGGCACCATGTTTACAGTTGTCAGCTAACTTTGTCAGCCATAAGTCCTCAAGATTTGCCTTGACCTCTGGGAAATAGAAAAAAAAGGAGTGGCCTGAGGATTGAGCCCAGGGCTACACCATTAGTGACAGGTCTCTTGGTGCAGGTAGAGTCAGTCACTCTAATATCTTGGCTTCTATTTATGAGCCAGCTTGCTATCCAATGAGTCATACAGAGGATTTAAATTTAGCTGTATGAGTTTGTAAACTATGCCTGAATGTCAGATGGTATTGAATGCCTTTGTTTGGTCGGATATGGAGTGTGAACAGTTTTTCCCTCAGTCATTGTTTTGGTGACCTTCTCAAAGAAGTCAACCTGGTTGAGTAGGAAGGACTTGCATCTGCAAAACTGAATTGGTTTGGGTTGATAATTTGTAGGTTGCCTAAGTCTTTATTAATTCCACAATGATCCTTTCATAGCCATATAGATGATGCTGATCAGGCTTATATGTCTATTGTTGCCTGGATTATTTAATGTCCCACCTTTGTGAAGGGGGATGAGTGTTGCAGTCCTCTTTTCATTTGTTACAAACCCAGTCTGGAGGCTAATATTGAAAAGCTTATTCAAAGGGTTCGACAGTCTGTGTTTCAGGTTATGTTAAATGAGTTGGAAAGTACATTTATTTTGAATTATAGACCTTTATGTCCCAGGGGCCTCAACCTTGAGGTTAATTTGGTAAATTGATTTGTTGGAAAATATGTTTTATATATATATAAATTGTATTGAGAAATAAATACTTATTTATCTATTAAAAATATATGTTAAGAGACTATGAAATTAAACTTTATTTGTATGTTTTTATGTATAGAAATTGTTACACTTGCATAGGTGTAGGTGTTTTGAAGTTTGGCACTTTAAATTATAATTGGAGAGTTAAATTGTATGTAATTAATAGGGATTCCACCTGTGTAAAAAGTAGCTGCTTCAATGGTATCGTATCCTTTGAAGGTGAAAGGCCGAGGTACCAGTGGTGTGGTTTAAAAATCAAGTAAAGCCTTCTGAACTAGCATATCCAGCTTCTGTTGTTTTTTTATTGATTAAGAGGCAACCTGGTATGTTATCTGACACCACAAAAGCAATGATCTTGGCTTTGGATAGTGCCTTGGGGACTTGTTTCTGGAAGATTTGAGGAAAAGGTGCTGACATTGCTATGATTTCTGAGCAAGGCAGGTGGATGAAGTTATTGCTAAATTTGTCAGCTAGTCAATTGGCTATGTCTTCAGGTTTTGAGTGCATGACATTATTCACTCTTAGCTCAGGGTAATTTCAAATATTATTTCTCAGGTTTCTGACATAGTTAAAATTTGTGATTGTCTTTTGTCTGGGTGACTATCATTACCTCATATGTAGCTTTTGTTGATTTAATCAGAGTCCAAAGTTCTCTATTAGGCTTGGTAAGAGTGTTTTGGGCATTTGTAGAGTTAGGCTTGTTTATACAAGCAATTATGTTTTTCCTTTTATGGAAGAGCCTGTTTGTCTGGCGGTTTTCTGAGAGGATTAAGGGGCAGTTAAACAGCTGTTTACTGTGGTCTAGTGGTTCAAGGATTGATTCCTTTAGCTTCCATTGCCTAGTTATGTGGCTCTGAGCAAGTCACTTAACCAGGCAGTGCTCTTGGGCTGAGTCTGGTAAAGGTCCACGGAGATCAGTCCTCTGCCCTGGAAAACAAATACAAATAAAATATATTAGGGTTCCACGATACGAGTTTATTCTTAAACTTGTTGTTGTGTTTATTTCCAAGGGGATAAATGCTTCTATGCAGTTTTTTACATGTTCATAGAATTTGGCAGGGAAGGATTCCTCATTTGTAGTGGGGTCCTCAGAGTAGAATGGAAAGCTGAATTTGAACAGCTTATTACTCAACTTTAATATATTTGCTTTGGCAAAATCTCTGAATAATAAGTTATTGGCAAATGCCTCTGGCTTCAATCTTAAGGTGAATATGACTGATTTATGGTCTGATTTGGTTAGGGTTGTGTGTAACAGCTGGAGGGGAACAGAGCTGTTCCATGTTGATGAACCAAGCCAAAGAGTTTGCTGCCCCTCACTTGTGATGTGGACTAGCTAGTCCAGCAAGTTTGTATCTGGGCATACATTTTTGGGGATATATATGTTTCCTAGTTAATGGAGGGATAGTTGAAATTTCAATAAAATATCTATAGTATATGTCCATTTTTGATGAACAGTTATCTAAAAGTATGGTATGCACAATACCAACCATCTTGACTTGAGTGCTGTAAAACTCTGTCTGCTTTGCAGGGTACCATTGAACCCCATTCAATTTTAACACAGTCATAAATTACAGATGTCCCTTAATACATTAGGTCTCAAACTCATAGTTAGCAAAGCTTTACCATAGTTTTTTTTAATTATTTGTATTAAATAAAACACATTATTAAAACCACATTCTCCTTTGTGGTTAAGTCTGCCTGTGTTTTGGTTATAGATCAATGCATTGCTGCTTTTCATGCTGAGGTATTCTTAGTTTTTGTTTCTTTTTGTTTTTTATTTTCATTCATGGTTTAGTCATCCATTAGACTGACAAATAACATCAAGCTTATTTTCTCTTTAAAAAGACCAGTGTTACTCCTTGAGAATTAGATGTGTATTTTTTATTTTATATATGGTACTTCTTTCATAATTTCTGCCTTATCCCTCCCACCCCTTTATAACCACCATACACCAGCTCACCCATACGTCACCAAATCCAGCCTCCACACCGACCCCTGCCACCTACCTCCACTATGGTCATCCATCAAAACATTCTTTTAATTCAAAATTAAATGAATCCCTCCATTACAGGAATTGTTCTTCTGAAGGGCCATTAAAAGTAATTCTGGGCCACTTTCTTACTCTGCTCAGCATCACCACATAGCCTTAATCAACACAGGGGAGCATGCTTAATAAGCTTGAATAAATATATTTCTTTGCCACCTCCCACTAACTAGACATATTCACTGTTACAAATTGTTTGGGTTAAATCCAATACTACAAACCTCTGTTTTCACTTCCTTAATTACAGCTACCTATCCCATATTTCAAAGGCATGCAAGTAGGTGGACTGGACACTATAAACTGATCATAGGTGTGAGTGTGTATGCAAGTGTGTGGTGTGGAAGAATTACTGTGTCAGGGCTAGCCACTCGGCAGTGTAAACTCTAGGCTCTAAATGATTGTTACTGTTGAAGTGACATGCCGACCCCATGTGCAAAAATGGGAAAAAGGGTTGTGGATGGATGGATGGATGGATGGATGGATGGATGGATGGATGGATGGATGGATGGATGGATGGATGGATTGAATGCTAGCCTAGGCAGTCAGGGTGAGAGTGATACACTTTTGCTATGAAAGAATATCTTCATGCTGTTCTCATAAAGCCAAAGTATATCCTCAAATGACCATGACCACAATTGGCTAACTGCCACACCATCTCAATAAACAAACTCCCCTTGCATTGGTCTTGAAATATGTCCCTCCTCTATCAAACTTCATGACATCCAACTTCCTAATAAATGCCATCACACTATCTAGCCCCAAAGAAACACCTCATCATCTTAGGTAATTTCAATATTAATCTGTTTCACAACAAAATGTCATCCTAGACAACCTAACAAACCTCTGTCTCACTCAGGTAGTAACATTTGCCTAGTCAAACTCCAAATTGGCAATCACTCTTTCTGACTTAGTTGTAACCAACAGATCCAATCTAATCCATCTTTAAAAGTACTGCCATTATCATTCAGTGACCACTAGCACATAATGTTCTCCATCTCTACTCATATAATTAAATATATCATTAAATTCCAAAGACCCTAATATCATTCTGGCCAAAGTCACAGCAAAACATTCCAAAACTCTGCTCAGAACTAGCTATCACTCAGTGGGACAATATTATATTCAGCAACAATCTTAGAATACCTACCACTTCACTAACCAACATACTATAATGTTTCCAAGATAAATCCTTTCCTAAAATTACCACACTCCTCAAACCATCTCACACTAACTGGTCAACAAAGGAAATGAAATAAAAGCCATTGTAAATGAAGAGGCAAAACTTGGAAATCCTGGAAACAGTCATAAAGGACTGAATTCCAACAAAAAATCATTACAATCAGAAATCAAGCGAAAAAAGACATCAGAAGATGCAATGTAAACTAACAACTACCCATGCAGACACTCAATAAAACCCAAACAGATTCTGGAAGCTTGTTAACAACATCACTGAAAGACGAACAACAAAAGAACCCAATCAAAACCTTGTCTGGGTACCTCACACCAAATGACTTCTTCAAAGAATTCATCACACTTCCCCCTACCAATCGCCACTCACAAGCCTTATTACAGTGCCAAAACAATTCTCAATCATTTCTTCCTTAATTCTACTTTAAAAAAATTCACTGAGAAAATCCTGAATGAATTTAACAAAACTCCAAATAATGCTCCACCTTCCCTGGTACCCATAATTTTGATGCTTGGTTCATCCACCTGTGCAAAAAGCACATCATACAACCTCTAAAACACATCTTTAACTTATGTGTCACTTGCAATATCATGCAACCTTAATGAAAAACAGTCAAAGTGACATAAATACTAAAAGTTACCCACCCAAAATCCCCCAGTCACTTTAAGCCCATCTCTGTCCTATGCACTTTAAAGTCCTAAATAGAGATATGTTGGTCATCTTAAAAAGGATTTTGGTATGTGCCTTCTGCTATTTTGAAGCCTGAGTTGATTGAAGATTACAATGAGCAGTTTCTACTACTGAGTATCAGTTACCACTGAGCAAGTCCAGCCTGGGTACCCTCCCTTAACATAGTTTAACATTGGTGGCAAAATTAGCGATAACATATTTCTACAGAGGGATGTGCTTTCATCTAGAACTTCAGTAGAGCCACCAAAGTAATAAAGAGACAACATAAGTCCATAAACCACTACCCAGATAATAATTGTCAGTACACAGTGCATTACATTAGTTGCTTTAAATTTAAATATTGAATGGCATCAGCTGAAATCAAACTACAACTGTATTTGCCTAAAAGAGTGTGTAAAACCTAGAGCTTGGCTCCCGCTTTTATTGAGACTCTGTAGGTAAAAGTGAAATATAGTAAATAAATATGGCATGGACAAGAAACATTAAAAAGCATTGACAAAATGTATACCTTCTTAGGATTTCTGCTTTTGCAGGGAAATTTACACCATTAGTATAAGTGATCAAATATTTTTGTGGATTCCTTTGTTAGGGCGATCAGCTGGTTAAAAGTAAAACATTTTCTTGACAGAGTATGAAATGGATGTTAAAAATTAGACCACTTAAAAATTCCTGCTTTTCCAAGGACAAATACTGAAAACATAGTCTTACAACCCATTTCATCTGTCCAGCCAGGATATTTTGCCAAAGCTCATAAAAGCAGTGGACATCACAGTGATGCAGCAGTAGCATTGTCGCCTCACAGCAAGAGGTTCTCTGGTTCACTTCTCGACTGGGGTGCATTCTGTGTGGAGTCTGCATGTCCTCCCTGCATTTGTGTGGGTTTCCTTTGGGTGCTCTGGTTTCCTCCCTTGTTGCAAAGACATGCATCTGGAGCTTTTTCTCCCCGGGCCTCTGCTGAAAATTGGCTTTGTTTCAAGTCAGACTTTCCCAGTTAACAAATATTAAATAAAAAAAAAAGCAGTGATGTTAAAGGAAAATTCCACCTTTGCCTACAATTTAACTCAACTCTTAGATTGCTTTTCTCCTATAATATGATTACAGTACTTTGTAGGTAACTGAAACCTGCTTGTACTTTATAAAACTTTAATTTCCTCACTTTGGTATCAAAGCAATCGAAGACCACCCACTTTTTTAAGCTTAACTTCTCACTTAAATTGCAGAAGAATTTGTCTACACCTGCATGACATACCATAGACACAGATAAATCTGTATTCAGGCATTCAGGCTGTTGTAAACAAGACAGATAGGTGTGAAACTGTTTTCCATTGTCTTTTTTTTTTGCAGAAAGAAAGATAACTTAAACTGATTCACAGCTGATTCCCATGTAGCCATGCCTTTCATAGCAAAACAGAGGAATTAGATCAGTCAATGGTTCAATAGTAGTTGTCACCTCTTTTGACAAATTTACATAAGCAGCATCAGAGCCTTGAAATGCCAAGCTTTAAATTTTAGATGCTGTTGTTTATACTACTTTACTTTTTAAGATTACTTGAACAGTATCAAATATGTCTGTGACATTTAGAGAAATGTCAGAAAATGTTTTTTCTTGTAATCCTTGTAAAGTATCAGTATAAAACAAGCCCTGAGACACACACAAATGAGGGCTATTCAAGAAGAAGAAGAAGCAGTCCTGTTACAGATAGTATATAAGATGACAGTGACTGACACTAATCGCAGTATATGTTAATAGAATGGGGATACACCACTATGTCTAGCATGACTTATATAAAGCAGACTTAAAATGGATTATGGGAAAGAGAAGAGCTTGAAGAAAAATAAGATCATGTTGATATAACAAGCCCCATTGGCAACCATTTTGCAGAAAACATATTAAAATTATATTAGAAGCAGTCAGAGTGATTTTCAGATGTTAAAATAACTCAGAAAACAGAGATAGAGTTAAAATATAGATTTTTTTAGTTCTAAGGCAGAATTTTCCCTTAAAAGTTTTCACTTCTTAATTAAGTAGTATTAGAGTTTCTCTTTTTTGTATAAGCCAGTGCAGGCTCAGCATGCTTAAGTGTTCATAGATGTGGGGGTGGGGAATAAACCAGTCTTTCACTGCAGGTTTTTGTGTTAGCTCTAGGTGGGTGTATGGGTTACCCTAATACTTTGATTAGTCAGATGGTACAATACAAAAAATATATATATATTACAGTGCAGTATGTTTGCATCTTGAGTTTACAGCTCCACAGCAATTCTCATTTCTTCTTTAATTCTACCTTAAAACAATTCACTGAGAAAATCCTGAAAGAATTTAACAAAATTCCAAATAATGCTCCACCCTCCCCAGTACCCAGAAGAAGTGGTTCTTCAGTAGTAGTGATAGTTTAATTTTTTGAGAGTTAAAACACTGTGGATAGAGCTGCTTGAACTGATTCCAGGGGTTCTGTATGCATTCAGTTTGATCTGCCATAATAGTTCCTTTTTCGTCAGCAGTACATTTTTGTTGCATCCAGATTGGACAGTATAGATTGAGTCTACAATGTGGAAGCAAAACTCTTTGTGGTCTGGGAATTTATCAATGTGCTTGGCATGGGGGGGGGGGTCTTAAACATCTCAGAAACATGCTGACTGAGCTATACACCTTTTTGGTAGGTTGATAGTGTATCCACCTTTTGGGAGGGTGGCCTAATGGTTAAGGTGTTTGCCTTCCAAACACAAGGTGCAGGGTTTGAGTCTCACAAAAGATAATTGGCTAGGCTTAAAATGGCTCGCAAGGGCAGTTAGTTTAGTACTAACCTATGAATCAACCTAAATGTTTTGGGTGGGAGGTTGGCTTAATGGTTAAGGTGCTTACCTTACAGGCACATGATGCAGCGTTTGATTCTCACAGGGGGTAATTGGCTATGCTCAAAATGGCCCACAAGGGCAGTTAGCCTAGTACTAATCTATAAACCTATGAACATATAAAGCTTGAAAAGATTTACATTGTGCCCTGTGCAGCTTCATTTTTTGTAGTTGCCTTTAACCTTGCCCTTGTAGGACTTAACAGTGAAATGCCAATGAGATAAATCAGAGACCTCATGCCTGAGCAAAACCTGCAGTCAGGGAGGTTGCATTTGCATGTGCCTGTGGGCCAGTATCTGGGAAGGGAGAGTGTCTTCTCAAGAATATTCCTGATACTTCTAGCTTTTTTTAGAAGTGAACCCTAGCCCATTTTAAAAAAATGTCTTAGCTGTTTGTTATATTTCACAATCACCCAGTTGTCCAAGATAGCTTTTTGGTTGTCCTGATAGTCTACTGTGTAAGCAATGATACTGTAGCTCTTTTGTTTTTTCTACTTCTGTGTTTGTTATATATCTCCTGAAATGGCTATGTAGCCTGTTGGTTGTTTCTCTCAGTGTAGGGGTCATCCATCTTTTTTAAATCTGTGATGGGGGTCAGCGAGCTGCTTAACATCTTATTGGAGTACTCCCCTGAGGAGGAAGTTCTCCACAAGTCTGCAAGGTTCTTAATTTAGGATGTCAATTCTTTGGAGATACCCTTTGATCATACCCTGTGACATCACTACATTAATTTTGGTAATATGAGGGTGCATACTCTGGAAGTGTAGTAGCATACTGACCCTCAGGGTCTTCCTCTGCAGATTGTGGGACAGTGTCTCTGTGTCTGTGGCTTGTGTAACAACTAGATCAAAGAAGCTGACATGTGGGAAGTGTAGAAATGTGGTACAATTGTTGATATACTTGAAAAAATCAAGTAATACAGCAGTACCTCCTTATCATAACATGAAAATATAATTTGTGATGTGATAGTAATAGAATATACTGTGAATAAAGGCTGACTTATGCACAGTCTTTTTTTCACATTTGCGCATAGCAATGTTCACCAGGCTGGGTGCCATGGCAGCCCCAATTGCTATACAAGTGTCCTGCTTAAAATACTGGCCATGGAATTTGAAACAATTGCTTTGGAACAGACAGTCCAGGAAGGAACCTAGTAACTCTGTATCCCTGAGAAGGGCAGCCCTACCTTTGTTGTAGGCTTCTAGGGCTGCTTGGATGCAGTATTAATATGGCAGCACTGTGTATAGTGCTTCCTCATCAATGGTAACCAAGATAGTGTCTTGGTCAATGGGAATGTCCCTGATATTCTTCAAGAAGTTGAAAGTGTCAAGGGCAAATAAGCTACTGTTCTCAGCCAAAGGTTTGAACTGTGCTTTGATGTAGATGGACAGGGGTTCGATGATGGAATCCCCACTGGCTATTACCCATCTGTAAGGAAGATTGACTGAGCTGTTGTGTGGCATGGGAATGCCAAAAACGTGATTATTTCAGGTTGTGGAAATGCAAAAACATGATCATTCTGGGTTGTGGGTCTGCCAAAAACGTGATCATGCTGGGTTGTGGGACTACCAAAAATGTGTTCATTCCAGGTTGTAGGACTGCCAAAAATTCATAAAGTTTGTTACTGATGAGTTCAACTTCACTGAGAAATTAAAGTCTATGGTCTATATTATTGTAGGCTGCGGTGATCCTACCTAGATTTGTTTTGCCATTAAAAAAAATACATTGGCCAATATATCAAAGATCTTTCAGCAGTAGGAATTTATGTCTTTAGTTTATTTATTTATTTATTTATTTTACATTTGATAACCGGGAAAGTCTGACTGGACAGAGGTCCGTTTTCAGCAGAGGCCCGAGGAGAAATGCTCCAAGAACACACATTCACAACATCATACAGATTTTGAATTAACTTTTCCTTAGAGGTGAAACTAACATTCTAATGAAATGACAGCATATTGCACACTCAGAGTAAGTAAGAACATCATTAGGCAGGACATTACATTACACATTCCAAATATGACAAGCTATACATAGCCATCCTGTGGTTACTGGACTTGCTGGAAATGTAGTTGGTAGTGATTTTTGGGAGTTAAAGGCATTTTATTGCCTTTAGTCATGATTGGACTTTGGACAGGGTGAGAGAATAACAATTATTATTGTGGTGTATGGGAGTTAGTTGTAATCAATGTTTTTTATCCTGGGGTGAGACAGGAGCATAGCCTGTTGTTCAAGAAGTGAACTTTAAGGAGTTTCTTAAATTGAGTGGTAGTGTTGTTGGTTATTAGGTAGGTAGGGAGGGAGTTCCAGAGTTTAGACTGAGTAGCTGTAGACAGCTTTTCCTGCCTCATTGTTAAATTTAGTGACCTCTAGGTGGTTTTGGGTGCTAGATCTCAGGGTTCTAGTTGTGGTGTGGGGATATATAAGATGTTGAAGAGCTGGGATTTTGTCTGAGTGGTTAATATGTTGTGTGCTAGTGAGAGTTTATTTATTTGTTGTAATAGAGGGAGTTCTAAGCAGTTAAGCTTGTTGAGAGATTAACAGTGATGTGCTTTGTAAGGTGATTCTGTGGCAAATCTAGCTATCTTATTATAGCAGGATTCAAGTTTGCTTAGATCTGTTTTACAAAGGTTTGTGAGCACAGGGGAAGAGTAAAGCAAGGTAGATAGCAGATGTTTCCTGGCTATTGTTGTTTTAGATTGCTTTGAGAAATAGTGTTTGTTACGGTAGAGCAGTCAAAGTTTTTTGTGAACTTTTTTTATGGTTTGGGCAATGTGCAAATCAAATCTGAGGTGGTTGTCTATTTCTACACCTAGCAGTTTGGTGTGGGTGGATGGAGCAATAATAGTTTTGTTGTTGGAGGTGATGGCAAAGTTGTTTGTTAGGGATAAGGATCTATGAGAGCGGAAGAGGAGTAATTTTGTTTTAGTTGGATTAAGAATGAGCTGGTGATTGGTAGTTAAGATTTTTTAGTCATTATTCTCCTAGATAGTAATCTTCTGCTGGTTGGATTTGTGCAGCCTTTGCGTATCCCCCCCAACAGGTCCCATTTCCCCTGCCATATGCAGTCTCTCATGTCCCGGGGAGGTATTGGTCCTGGAATTGGTTCCCCATTGGGTTTAGGTTGCTTTGTCCAAGGTGTTCCCTTGTTTCTCTGTGTTTCTGCTGGGATAGGTGGGCTGCTGGTTCCCTGTCTGGCTGGGTCTAGTTCCACTGGCATTGGGTCCCGCTGAAAATCTTGTTCCTTGTGATGTTGATGGTGGCTGGAATTGTCTGTGTGGTCCTATGCACTTTACGAAAAAATCTTCTAGAACTTAATCTATAAGCAATTAGCACACTATCTACAAAAATACAAAATCCTGTCACAATCCCAGCATGACTTCTGGTCAGGCAAGAGCACTATGACCACTTTTTACACCCTATCAGATGACATTCGTATATGTAGAAAAAAGGTCTCCTAACACAAGCCATCTTCATTGACCGAGTAAAAGCATTTGACTTTGTGGACCACTTTCTTCTTCTACACTCCCTAAATGACAACATTGTCAGCCCACAAGCTTCCTTTCATTTTCAGACTTCCTTTCCCATAGACACTTTGGGTTGGGCCCGCATCCTTTTCCAGTGCCTCATTTCAAATGGAGTACCCCAAGATTTAGTACTTTCACCCATTCTCTTTTCTTCTCCCTCTTTATCAACTGACTTCTACTTGGCATCCCCCAAATTCCAGTTATTCTTTACACAAATGATATGGTCATCTACAAACATAGCTCAGCTCCTCTTCCAGTTAAGAACCAATTATAGAAATAAGTTTCTGTCCTCATCTCTTGGCTTCATAACCATAAACGTGTCCTTTATGTCACAATGACCAAAGCAATTTTATTTAGTACCCCCACAAAAAACTCTGTAAAGTTCCATCTGACTGGACTCTTCACCACAACACAGGTCAAGCACTGGAACCGGTCCAGTCCTGCAAGTATTTCGGACACCGGTTAGCTCCACTTCTCAACTTCCAAAATTACGTCCAAATTACCAAATCCAAAAAATACATAAACTTGTATTCTATGCTAGGAAAGTCTCACACTTTTTATCTTCCTCCTGCAGGGGCAGCCACACACAAAGGCATCTTCCTTCTCCAGCAAGAATATGATCTTCCATTAATTGCATTTGCCTCAGAAAGCATACTCTCTCTTCAAACAGCAGCTAATAGCATCTGCATATTCATAAACCCCTCCACAAATATGAGC
Organism: Protopterus annectens; assembly: GCF_019279795.1. NCBI lineage: Eukaryota > Metazoa > Chordata > Ceratodontiformes > Protopteridae > Protopterus > Protopterus annectens. The sequence continues at coordinate 56,988,407 of NC_056736.1, forward strand.
ATCATTGCTCTACCTTGAAAAAGCCAAGTGGCTCCCTATTTCCAAAGAGTCTCTCTTCTCGGGTTCAAAGATTCATATTTGATCAATAGACTAACAGCCCAAGGAGGCCTTTTTAAGGATAACCATGTTTTCTCATTAGTAAATGACAGGATAAATTACTCATGGGCATCCAGTAAGGTTTAGATGACAGAACATTTACATGTTGTCTCTTTTAACAGGTGCAGAGGTTCCAGTCCATGTGCAAATTTCTGATTCCCCACCCTTTGACCCATGTTGTAGACATGTACCTGTCCCTCCAGCATGTTCTATTTATGTTGTAAATGAGGAATAGGTCCTTTGATTAGGTATTTCTAATGCTGTTAGACTTGAGGATGTGCAGCAAGTGCAACAGTACTGAATCAGATGATGCTTTGTAAGCCAGGCGCAGGTCACCTCTCAGTAGTCTGTAGTAGACTGAGTATAAAGATAAGTCTCTGAGGTGGTCTGTTAATGGAGATTTGCCTTATGGACTTATAAATTGAGACACCATGAGCTGAAGCTATATGCTTTGTGGTGGACATTGCTTTGATAGAATGTTTGTAGGGTTGCTGAGGATCCCTTTTGTTATAACTGCATCCAGAAACATTTTGAGGTTTGGGCACATTACTTTTAAGAGTCTCAGGATGCCTACTGACCTTTATATTACTGCAACTACAATCCTTCACATTCCACACTGACAGGATCTATGAAAGGCAACTGCTACCCTATGCACAAAGGTCCCTCTCCAATTCCTCCACAAATCTGTTCATCCAACAGAGTATTCAGGCCAGGATTCACCATGCCTTCTCCCTTCTTTACCCTAAACTCTAGGGCTCTATCCCAGATGAAATTAAATCCACTCAGTCCTTCCCATCTTTCAGATGTAAACTTAGAAACCACCTTAATAAAGGACTGCACTGCAAATACTTTCAAAATGACACCATTACATAACATACATCCCTCTAATCAATCATGGCCCCATTTTAGTATAATGTGCTCCCCACCAACCTCCTTCCCCTCTGTTTGCTCATAGCTCTTCTAACAGAAGTACCTGATCCACATTTACCTCTCATATATGCACATACATTTTCAGTCTCTTCCTTCTACTAGCTTGTCTTTCTCTTATCAACTAAGATTTATCACTGAACAAGTATCTTCCTGTCTTCTTCTGTCACATTTCATTTCAACACTCAGCACAGTTCTATAAATAATCTCTTTTCTGAGTCTGCATTTTAACTGCATCTGTGTAATATGTAGATATTTTGTGAGTTATTAATTGAATTCCATGCTATTTCACTGCTGCATCTTATGTATTTCACCAGGCTGAAACTCAATTCCCTTAGAATTAGTCCATTAGAATTAGTGTTCTATTACGGTTACCAAATTAAATAAAAAGAAAAATATATGTTTACAATAAAGAGATACACTTGCATATGAGCTTCGTTTTCCTGCACTTTACACAAGAAACTGGAAAAGTAAGAAGTAGAAGAATCATAAAGTCCAAGCAAATGATTTAATGAGGTGTCTGATAATAAGAGCACATCCCCTGCATGTTTTAGTAAAAACAGAATTTCAATTGCGCCTTCTTGCAGTCTTAAAATATGACAATGTTCTGGTTACATTTTACACAGTGTCAAAGAAACAGATGTCATGTGAGAAAACTAAATTAATTCAGTTGTAATGTACAGCCAAAACAGAGACATCAATAATTCTCATAATTTGTAGCACATATATGAAAATAAAATAATTCATTCTGATGAAATTCCTTCACAATTAGAAAATGTCAACCATAATTAACACAACCTTGTATTTAAGAAGGAACTCTCCTATTCAGCATTTTTTCATCTGGTGCTTACTTTACATTTGAACTAAATGTTCTGGTTTCCTAGCTGTATAACTTGATTTAAATTTCATCACACTATATTTACATTGACAAAGATAAACTTCTCAGAAGCTGGCAAAAACTGCATATCCTTACACAGCAGTATGTAATTGTTAAGTTGTTTTCATTTCATCTGAACTTTATAGCCATGATATAAAATATTACAAAATTTCCAGAACTGTGCCAACATTTCTGACCCTGCAGTTTGTTGTTGATTAGTATAATTGTGTTGCTGCCGATAGGCTCAATTTACATTAGCGAATGCACAGTTAACAGTCTATTGCTCATTCAAGACACAAAGGGCCAAAGCATTCCACATAAAGTGATTCCACAAGGGTCTGAGTGCTGTTCCCCTCACATGCTCCATTTTACATGTTTACTTAATAATATGTTCACATTTACATTCATGTTAACACTCCTTACATATGACTTTACAAATTTTTACTTTACAACAAATGTTAATGTGATGAGATGGTCTACGTATGCATACCTTAATGACCACAGTTAAAAATTCTTATAGATTTACAGATTCATAGAGTGCTATCATGCTAATGACCCAGGGGGACTTTCTAAGCCTAGCCAAGTTTTCCCAAAAGAATAGTCATGCCCTGCATCCAAATAGGACATTGAGGGTCATGCATTTATAAGCTATCTCTGTTTATGAAGGACAACTTACAATGTAATTGCAATTCATTTACAATGAATATAGAGTGCACACAGGTGGTTTATGCATTCAAATAATAATGACCCCAGTACATGTCACATCACATCATATTTATTTACTTATGAGGGGCAAAGCCCCATAACAAGACTACAAAAACATGAACTATAAATCTATATTCTATCAATTACAATATTTTATGAAAAGAAAAGACATGTCAAATTGTTGCATATAATCACAAAAAGAAAATAGGTATAAACTTCTTAGTTCTCGTTTCATTATTTATTGCTATTACCTATTGCAAAAGTCACATATGATCAATACAGTGACAGAACTTTGATTTACACATCTGTTTTTTTCTCTACTTTGTCAGATAATCATATAATTTTGTGATAATCAAAAGCTTCAACAAATGTCATGAAAATTGATTTAGGTAGGCTGAACATGGTACTTTGTCACATTTGTAGACTTTTAGATCTGTCCTTGCCTTCTGTACTGCAACCATCCTTATAAAACATCATATTGGACTTCCAGTTATGGTGTTATAAACAAAAGATGTGTTCTTCTGTTGTTCTGTTGTAAATTGTCTAAATGCTGTATCAAAAGTGTATTATATGGATATTTTAAAGTAGCTTTGTCCTAATAAAGTATGTAGGATCCAGTTTCTTAACTGAGTCTGATAGACACATACACACAACACAAGCAAATAGTCTGAAGACCCATGACTGGGGGTAAGAGGGAAACAAGAATGATAGGGGAAGAATGAAACTTTCCACTGGCTGTGATTAAACAAGATGTCATGTTTAATAATGGAGAAGGAGGACTCTCTTTGAACCAATCTGAAGGAAACCTTTTGAAGGCTAAGGTAAACGCCTATCTAACTGTACATATTGAACCAAGGAGTGTGGATAGAAAACCGAGGAAGCTTTGAACTTTTGTGCAAATGTTATAGAAAACTTGAGGAAAGATTTTTAGTATCATTTGTGGGAAGACTGTGGGCAGGATTCACGAAGCCTCCGTGTAAGAGTTACAAGGCTTACACGGAGGCTGCAGTTAAACGGTGTGATGTCAGCATGCCATGCATATGCATGAGGGCATGCTGAATCACACCTAAGGCTAACACGGTCCAAGTAAGACAGTAGGGGGCATGTCCGTAGGGCGAACCCTGCAAACGGACACGCCCCCAGAAGAGTAAAATTCCGGAAAGTAAACCCACACGACCGAGTCCATGTAAATGTGAATAAACACAACACAACACATGCCCCCACAGACTATGAACATAAAATGTAAAAATGAACATGTTATATATTTTTTTATAAGTTTTCAAGATGTTTGCCCATGAGTGTGCTCATTTGCGCGGGTGTGCCCGTTGCTTAGCCACAGTTAGCAGTCAGTGGAAAAGCATATAAGAACTAAATATGCAAAGTTAGCCATGAAGCAATAGCGAAGCGGTAGAGATGCCGGCTGAAGAGGAGGCAGTCATGGTTCGAGCCCCCACAACATCAATTTTTATGTTTAGTGAAATAAGCACAAAACAAGTCCCTGACATATATGTACATATATAAAATTATATTTTATGTAAAATGTAATGAAATGGGCCATATATTTTGAAGAAATGTGAGATAAAAAAAATAAATAAAAATGTCAGATGTGCCTATAGCTGAGCTACCGTTTAACAAGTTGAGGATATCTGCTTGTAGGTGAGCAGTGTTTTAACAGGTGTAAAATGAGTGCCTGTAGGTGAGCAGTGTTGTAACAGGTGTAAAATGTGTGCCCGTAGGTGAGCAGTGGTTTAATAGGTGTAAAATGAGTGCCCGGGGTTGAGGAGCATTTTAACATGCTGAAACTGTGTGCCCATAGCTGAGCTGAGCGTAATATGCATGCTGACAGCCAAACGACATGTAAACTGGCATAACCCGTTTGCGCAGAGCTGTGCACCGCGCCAACAAGCTAACCGATGGGCAACGTTGAGCAAGCTGTATCAAAACTGCCTTTACACAGACACACCTCCTAGCCTGTGTAGACAGTCATAAAATATAAAAATCAATGGCCAGGTTCGAACCCAGGATACCATGCACCATAGTCAAAGTACTGAACCACTAAGCCATGACAGTTGCACTTAGAAATGCAGTAATAGCATATATATAGGAATGAATAGAAAGAGGAGCATGACAAAGCAGGTTTTGTGAAGCTGATACAATTCTAAAATGGCCAATCACAGATAAGTGCGGGAAAAATGGCATATATAAGCCCCATAGGCGGGAATACACAGCATAACCGATTGTGGAACCGACTTGCAGCCAGGATGTCAGGTGTAGGAGAGGGTAGTTGTGTCCGAGCACAGAGGTGGGGCATTGAGGAGTCCAAATATATGGCTTGGCTCCTCGTCCATGATCATGAGGCCCAACTCATGCAGGGCCAGGTCCTGTGGGGAGCATATAAGGCTGAGGCGTGGGACCAGTTGGCACATGATCTCACCAGTGCCACAGGAATACCAAGGACTGGTGAACAGGTCTGTCACCACCATGCGGACCTGAAGAGATGGAAGCAGGACCAACTGAACCGTTGGATCCAGGAGGCCCAGCAAATGCCCAACGCCCCACTACTGAGTAAGTTACATGTAATTATTTATGTAAGAAATTAAACTAGCTGATATTATGGAGATGTGTATTCCAATATTACTTCATTCATATTACAGCTGCAGGTGTCCGTTCCATGAACCATCGAGCCTATGCCAATAGGCTGGTGCAGTTGCGCCACCAGGCAGGTCAGTAATTCTCTCCCTGTAACTGTAAAAAAATATATAAGTATGACAGTTAGCAAAAGAGTGCAGTGTAGTCACTTATTAATAAAATGTGCAAGTAACAGTGTAAGAGAGTTTGCAAGTATTGCTTGATTACAAAAGTGTGATGCAGCCTGTAATCCAAACATAAAAATGAAACAAGTCTGAAATAAAGATGTCCCACCTGTAATATAATAGCACATAACCTGCACCAGGCTGAAAAGTACAACTGCAGAAGATGAGTAAAACACGTGTGAAATATATCCCTGTTGAAATTCTGAAACATGACATAAGTGAGACTGTTGGAAAGGATTGTTATAACTAAAAGTAAAACATGTCAGTAAAGCCTAGAATTAAGTACCATCCTGAATTGTAAAAATAAAACAAGTGAGAGAGTGTGAGAAAGAGGTATGAATCCACCAATAAAGTAGTAATAACTCCTGAATAAAGTATACTGCAGTCAGTGCAGAATGAAATGAATGTGACAGGCAGAACCAAACAGCAACATGTGTTGAAAAAAGTACTGAAGCTGGAATGTGTGTCCCAAAATCTGGATATGTTGCTTTCAGTTTGCAATATGCAGATAGTATGGTTGTCTGAAATACCAAACATCCACAGTTGTCTATAGCCATATAAAGCAAATGTAGCAGGATGATGTAGCTGAACAGAGCCAGATATGAATGTGTATGAATAAATATGAAATGTATATTGATGTAGCAGTAACATTCCTATCACTAACCTGAATTAGTTATCACATAGGAAACTGTAGTCAGACCTGTAGTGTGTATATATCTGCAGCTAGTAGAAATGTACAGCATATGTATAGGTATTTGAAGTTGTTAATGAAATATTTCTTCACCCTACCCTATAACCACAAATAATCCATTCCACGTGAAATGGGTATGTGCATTCACAATTAACACCCCTGGACATTTGTCCTGTTGGTTCATACATATTTGCATGTACACTGATGCATGTGCCCTGTTCATACATCCAAACCTGATGGCCTGTTGCCATCAATCAACCCTGCATGTTGTTGGATTGTGTATTGCTGTTCAAATTATGCATGTGTTATGCTTGCTGTTCAATGGCTTGAATTTATGGGTGTTTGGTTAATGGGAATACTAATGCATGCTGTTACAGCTAATTGTGAATGGTATTGTACGTTACTAACCCAAACTGTCATAATATAATGCAAAACATAGGACGACAGGGAAGGCGGGTTCCAGCGGACCCACCTCTCCCACCTCAGCTGGCGAGTGCACCTGGCAGTAGTGCCCAGGCCGGACCCTCCTCCGGTGGCCCTGTGCCACCTGTGGGTGGAAGTGCTGCAGGGGATGGGGCTCGTCCCCCCTCTGCAAGTGTGGCCGGAGGAGAACATCCACTCACCCTCCGTAGTGTCCGGACTGTGATGCGTAGGGAGATCCAGCACGCTGTGCTTGGGCCCCTACGCCAGCTTGAGGCATGGGTGGCACAACTCACGAGTGTGCCTGCTGATTGGCCTACACAGCCCCCAGCACAGCCCCATCCTGGGCAGTGAAGGCACAGTGGCAACTGCCCATGGGTGGGGATCTCAGTTCCACTGTTGCCATCTGTGGGCTCATGGGCTTGAGATATCCAAACATCCATCCCCGTCAATTGTGTAACCCCCCCATGTGTCATACACCACCCCTGTATGCGTCTTGTTTGTCTTTTCTGTTAACCTCCCTTACCTACCTCCCCAGCTATACCGACTTCCTGTACCTGACATACCACTCTCACCTGAAAAAAAAAAAAGGGGGCACTCTGTACCCACAAAAAAATTACGCCCCATACATAGCTGCCCATTTTGCACACATGTCTGCTGGACATGTAAACTGGCAATTACAATTGGCTGTACAACAAATATTATTGTTGACCTCACAACTCTCTCAGGAGTGGAAGGTTTCAAATTTCACACCAAATTACAAACATATGCACAGCTGTTGCTGACAAAGAAATGGGCAGCTATGGGCCTTTCCTACATCCCTCCTTCAAAACCCGAGCTTGTTTTCCTACTGTCCTACCCTCTTTGTGCCCCCTTTTTCACCACTTTCCTATCTCCCCATTTTCTTTTCTTTAAAAGAAAATAGCGCGGGTCGGCGCGAGAGTAAGCACTTTTAAGCAGTAGTAAGCGGGTGTGCGCAAAGCTAAGCAGCAGTGTGCATGCGTGACCTCCGCGCAAACCAGTGCTAACCCGCTTACAACTGCTTAAAAGTGCCTTAGTCACTCTGAATGACAAAGCCTGTAGTGTTCTCAGCAGCAAAATAAAATACCTCCCTCAGTCTCGAGCCCAGGACCTTGGAAACACTAGTCTGCATGACTTACCACTAAGCCATGACTGCTATATAAGAACATTGTGCTGAAAGAAATATATCATAAAATAGTAGGAATTAATGTAAAGGGAATATAGCAAGTCTAGTACACAAAGCATGGCATGTATATTTACTGTCAAATCTAGTGGATTTGTAAAATAGTACTGTGTGCTGAGAAACAGTCATGCTAGTTGGTAGCTACTAGGTAATAATGTCACAGTAGCATCTGGCAAGCCACACACATACTCAGAGCAGGATAAACACTGCCATAGTTGAATAATTAACAGATCAGACATAGCAACTGTGACTGAGTTACAGGGATGTCCCTGATGTGAAAACAAATGTCAACTGTGCCCCACTGACACCCTGTCAAATGTACTAACAGTAGGCAGAAAGGTGTAACTACACATGCAATGGTAACTATCACTGACTGAAGGTATGCACCACCTGCACAGCACAAATGGTGTACTAATACATATGCTTGAAATAACCCACAGTCACAACTGCAGAGTATCAGAACATGTCATTGGAGTAACCCACTGCTATGTACCATTCCATGAGGCTGATAAAAGATGCACCGGAGAGTATCTGAGACCTGCTCAGCAGCATGATCAAATACCCCTGTAAGTGTCAAGGCCCACACCATGGCCAGACCACACTGCATGCAGTAACACCCTACCACAACAAACACATAGGGAATTGCTGCCCAAACAGATTTAGCAAGCATTACAAGCTGTGAATGTAAATGGAAAATAGGAAATCCATAGCAACACATTACAGGAAAGACACCTAGCAGGCATACAAGGAGTGAATGTAAAGGCCAAATATTGAAGCCATAGCAACAGATTGCAAGAGCCACTGCTATATACCAGTTACACCACAATCCCCACAGGAAAGCACACACACCCATATACACAGTATTACTAGTCGTAGGTGTCAGTTTACATACACACGGAGAACAGGACACTGGAAGAAGGAATACTCAGCTTACAGAACAACATGCATTGCAGTGTCTACAACACAGCCTGAAATATGAGAGACATACCAACCCTTACACTCACAGAACAGTGCAGATACCTACAAAAGCATCCTGTACTTCCAGTCCACACATGCAATACTGTTATTGCACCTGCTGGAGGGAGAGAGAGAGAGGGAGAGAGAGAGAGAGAGAGAGAGAGAGAAAAAAAAAAAAGAAAGAAAGAGAAAGAAAATAAAAAAAACCTGAAACAACAAAGCAAAGAGGCTGACAGCAGGCCAAGCAACTGCAAGCCTACACAAACAGCTGCAACAAACACAGGTAATGTAAAGTACTACTATAATACTCTACATACTGTGAACCCTCCAGATGTGTTATTGGTCTGTATCTATGTATATGAAGATGTGCATAGGGCCGGGGACATACTGAAACTGTCACTGAAGGCTCCACATACATATGTATGTGATGGTAGCTATGTGCACATAGCAATGTAGGTTGTAGTGCAATGTACAAGTAGGTTGTACAGTAATGGATGTTCAGCAGTACATTACTGTGTGTATACATATGTGGAACTAAAAAGGAGTATAGATATATATATAACATGTGCATACATATGTATGTCGAGATATGTATGTATATATATATATATATATATATATATATATATATATATATATATATATATATATATATATATATATGCATATGTGTATACATAGATAGAGAGGGATGTAGAAATACATAGACATATATAGTTTCACAGTGTCATACTTTAGTACTAGGCTATCTGCAGACAGTGTATAGAATAGATTTAGAAACTTGCGCCTCTGTATAGTAGTGACACAGTGAAGACCCCCCCTACATAATAGCATTAGTTTACTGTGCCTCTGCCTAGTAGTGACACAGAGAAGACGCCTGCTGTAAACCTATGATCTCCCATCCACTTATCAAGAATGCACATGAAGAGTGTCAGTAAGGGTCTCTGCCTAACATGAACTGGGATCCTGTTCCATAGTATGGGAAGCATCTTAGTGATGGATCTGTCCCTACAGTATATCCTATTCATATGTGTGCTGAGGTTTAAATCCATAGCTGTCATGCTTCTGATGGATTTGGATTGTATGAGGTGGAACATGTCCAGCAATACCAGATTGGACATGGCCTACTACATCAGGCACAGATCACCCCTACGTAGGCAGTATGCTATGGAATAGAGCATGAGTTACGTTAGTCTGGCAGCATATGACAGTTGATGCAGACCCTTGATCCTCCTGGTCATGTACTTATGGGGTCCCCCTAGCTGTTGCAAGTGCCAGGTGAGGTACATACCAAATGGGGCATAGTACACAGTCATGGGCTTGATAAGGGAGGAGTATAGGGGTACAATGACCCCTTTTGATGTGGATGTGAATCCCTTCATGATAAGGTGGGCAAGGTAGGAAGTCCATCCAACCACTTTGGCAATGTGGGTGTCAAATGAGAGGTCAGCATTGAACAGTGTCACCAGGTCTCTGATTACTTTGTCTGTACTCAGTGGGTTATTGTCTATGTGATGATATGTAGGTACCTTGTCCATCCAAAAGGGTATGAGTATACATTACGTGTCATGCAGTGTAAGGCCATGACTCCGGCACCAGTTGTTGGTGTCCGTGAGACCTGTCAGTAGGATGTATGTGTCAGCAGGTGTATCGCCTATGGTGCTTAGTATGCAGTCATCTTTGAACATTGTCAGACACTACCCTCCCATGTCTGCTTCCACATCTGAGAATGATATGCCGAACATGAGCAGTCCCAGGACAGAGCCCTGTGGGACACCACATGTGACTGGCTCTGAGTCTGAAATGGCACCAGTGAGTTTTACTGTAGGGTTTCTATCCATTAGCCGGTTTGCAACCCATCATGTGACATATGGATTTACATGTCAGTTGTTGATCATGTCTATGATGCCAGAGTGCGGTATTGTGTCGAAAGCCGTAGGCAAGTCCAGGTAGGCTGTCTGGACCACTGTGCCCTTATCAATGGCTGTAGTGACTGATTTGAAAAGGTCAACCAGGTTTATAATGCAGGATCTGCCCTCTACAAAGCCAAACCGTGTGGGATCAAGTGTCTAAGTCCCCAATGTCTCTGTGTATGGGTACCATAATGATCCTTTCCATAGTGTTGCAGACCAGGCTGGTTAAGCTTATGGGGTGGTAGTTACCAGGGTCTGTAGAGGTGCCTCCTGTGTGGAGTGGGACTACTGTTGCTGTATGCCAGTGTCCAGGTACATATGCTGTAGTAAGGCTATGGCTGAATAGCATGTAATGTGCATGTGTAGCTCCTCTTGCAGTTCACGTAACATGCAACCTGCAAAACCATTGGGTCCCATTGATTGCTGTGTTTACAGCTCTGCTGAGGGTGGTTCCCAGCGGGACATCTGAGATGACAGGGAGGTTACAGTCAGCTGGGATAAGTAATTCCACATGTGTGGGTGAGGGAGGGGAGAAACCTGCACTGAACCTGTCTGCCAGAATGTTGGCATTATCTGTGTGTTCAGTGTAGCGTTTGTCACTGTGAACTAACTGTGAACACAACTGAGGATTCCCACCCAGGTGTGTAACATAGCAGAGGAAGGCCTTGTGGTTATCTGTAGTGACCATAGCGATGTCCCTCTCATTGTTGGCCTTGCATGTTTGTACGACAAAATGTATCTTTCTACTACTGCTGATCAGAGATGCCATAGCTCTATGGAAGTATGCTCTGCCATGCAGTAGCTACCTTCTGTTGGTATACAATTTGTTCAATGCTGGGGTCCACCAGACAGGACGCCTGCCCTTGGTGGAGAGGGTCATGGTTTCATTTGTGATTGCATGATCCATGCATTCTTGGAGATGTCTGTAGAAAGCATATGTGAAGGTGTCTGCATTGTGGGAAGTGGTTTACACTGGCCCAGTGGGCATTAAGGATACCAACTCAGGTATAAGAAGTGTAAAGTCGGCATGTGAGAGGTTTCCCACTGTAGTCTTTTGTGTTGTGGGGGAGGTGGGATATGTATATCCAGGGGATTAGTCTGTGGTCAGATGTGACTAGTGAGGGGTATACTTCCAGTGTGTAGCACATTGTCCCCATGTTTGTGATGATCAGGTCTAGTATATTATCTCCTGTTGTGGGAGAGGTGACTAGCTATTCCATTGCATTTGACATAGTGAATTCTGGGAACCTTTGGGCTAGGGTGTTTGGGGTAGAATAATGCACCCAGTGTATGTTAGGGTAGTCGCAGTATCCCAATATGATGGTGTGTGGTGGGACAGTCATGTCCTCCAATGTCTTCAGGAAGGCTGACTGTGGTCCCTGAGATTGGGTGGGTGGTCTGTAACATGCTACCAGTTGTATAGCAGGTTTGCCTATGGTTATCTGCACCTGGATGGTCTGTGATGCTTCATGTGTTGCCACTAACCTGGAGGTGTGTGTGTCCTCCATGAATATGGACACACATCTTCCCTTTTTGTTTTGTCCCGAGTCCTGGGGCCAAGACGCATGATACGAGGTATAGCCTGGTACTGCTGGTGTGCTCTCAGGAGCCTTGAAACAGGTTCTCACTTACTGCACAGACATCGAGATTGGTAGAATATGTACGTACAGATATATGTAATACACACATACATATATAGATATCTATAGAGACTTATACATATACAGATAGATCTGACTGACAACAGATATGTCTGTATATGACTATCTCTCTCTGTCTGTCCCACCCCCTCATACTCTCACTCACCCTGTGTCTCTCTCTCACTCTCTCCCCCTCTCTCCCCACATCTATATGTATATATCCACATCTATATATACATATTTTATATACATATATACAAACAGATATATATCCATATACAGATATAAATATATCAATATATATATATATACATATATATATATATATATATATATATATATATATATATATATATATATACATATATAGACTGTGTGAGGCACATGTGTGCTGATGTCTTGCAACAGGTGCCTGGTGTCAGAGGCATGGAGTGAACACCAGTGTGGATATGGAGTACCATACCCCATTCAAAAACACTGACACCAGTAACCACCACATATGTACATGCCTGCCCACCACTGCATGTGTCAGGGGGGAACAGGGGCAGCAAGTGTACAATAGGTTCCACATCGATATACACAGTGGCACACTAATCCTGTAATACCTGTACATGGAATGTGTCAGCAGACATGGTGTGTCAGCTATGGACATGTAGGTCACTGTACCCCTCCACACCCCACAATGTCCTACATGGTATGTACCTCCCATGACAGCTACAGATATGGAGAAGGACACAGACATATGCAAGTAACTGTGTCAATGCACTCAAACACCACAGAGCGCACACAGACTACCTACATAGAGGTTACCACTGCTGGATATACATAGTTCGGTCATACCCATGACAGTTGTCTAACAACCATGGTAACACCTCCAACATCCACAACACAAATTACCTATGTCTGTTGTCCTTGTCACTGCAGTATACAGCACATGGTGGAGGTACAAGACCCTACCCACAGATATGACATACCCTGTAGTAGACCACACAGAATTAAGAAGCATGGCTCCCCGTGAGTAGATGTCAGACATACCCCTGCTGAATGTTATGCAGATAGGTAATATGCCATATGAGTCACCCTGTGTAACTGTTTGTAAGGAGCAGGTACGATCTTAACACATGTGTCACAAGGGGCAGGGTAGCATAACAGTATGCTGCTGTAGGCCCAGGGCCAAAAGCACACTACCTATGTAGGACACAATGCACACCCATGAACACATTGCAAACGGAATATGTGAGGTGGAATGAGTGTGCTAGTGACTGGGTGCATGTTGTGTACTGGTGTGATTGCTCACCATGACTGTCTGTCTGTCATGGTAGTGTGTGTCCTTGGTGTGAGGCCAGTGACAGGTGTGTGAGGTATTGCGATCAATACATACTACATTGCCATATGTTGTGCTGTGTTACCCTGTATGTCACTGTGGTGTAGGTAGGGTTATGGCAAGTAAGAGTAGTGTGCAATACCAGTGAAATATGTAACGTGCATTGTGTGCAGTGCATGGGCTGCTAATGTTCCCCATACAGTACCTTGATACAAACCCCCAGTGTGAGGTTGTGTATTGTACCTGAAACAGTGTGTTGACTGCTGCAATGAACTAGTCTGTCGTATGGAGTGTGCCAGGTACTGTTGCACAGTTGTCGGATGAGCACTGATATCTGGTCATGTACATGTATATCCCCCAATAGACAGCCAGATGCTATATATGGTGCTTAAGTTATATCACTGCAGTTGAGTATTATGTGTATTATGTGTGCTATAGTTTGCTGACAGATATTGCTGACATATTTTCCTTCTCCCTGTCTACTCCGCTGCAGAGGAGGAGGAGATACACCAGAGCCTGGTGGGGGATTTCGCTGTACTCTTTTCCTGCACCAGCCAGAACCAGCAGGAGAGGGCTGCACTGTGGCAAGACCTGGTCTGTTGGGTAAATGACATAGGCACACATAACCGGACATATGAGCAGGTACACCATCACTGCAGTGATTTAATTAGAAATTACCGTCAGCGTCCGTCGGATATCCACAGGCAGCAGCTTGCCACAGGTGGTGGGGTGGCTAGACATCCCCCCCTCACCAGACTGGAGGGACTACTCCTGAGTGTTGTGGCTCCAGCACAGCAGCAACAACAACAGCATACATGTGTAATGATGGAGGCTGGAGCCACACAGCAGCAGGACACAGAGCATGCAGGTAACATGCCATGTGTATAGTTGACCATTCTGTACACTGTTAGGTTATGCATGTGTGAGGTGTGTCCTCGTTTTGTAGCTGTAATCTTGGTAATTATTGTGCATTAGTGATATCCTCAATATCTGCAGTACACCTGTGGAAGCTAACTGTTGCACTACTGAACTGTATCATGCCCACAGTATCAATGGCACAGTTGTGCCCACTGACGATAAATGTCTCTTTTCTGCAGGTCCCTCTGGTGTAACAGTAAGGCAGCCTATCCATGCTGGTGAGTGTGTAATACCATTACCTTCAATACTCTGTATATTAATAGTAATAATAGGGTGAAGCAGTAGTGCTATGTGTTTCATTGCAGGTGTGTTTGTGTCTGTGTGTTGATATCTCATATACTGAGGTGTGTGCATGTGCCCATGTGTGCCTGTGTGCATGTGCCCATGTGTGCATGTGTGCATGTGTGCATGTGAGCATGTGCCCATGTGTGCATGTGCCCATGTGTGCATGTGCATGTGTGCATGTGCATGTGTGCATGTGTGCATGTGCCCATGTGTGCATGTGTGCATGTGCCCATGTGCGCATGTGTGCATGTGCCCATGTGTGCATGTGTGCATGTGTGCATGTGTGCATGTGTGCATGTGCCCATGTGTGCATGTGTGCATCAGTGGTGGCATTGTGTACACATTGTAAGCTGTGTTTCCTGCCTTACTCCCACAGGTTCTGGTGCTGCTCTGGTGTCGTGCAGCAGGGAACTTGAATCAGCTGCTGTGGATAGTGATAATGATGATACCTGTGTAATGGCACAAGTAGATGTGCCAGGGTCCGTTATTGGTCAGCCAATTGACACTACACAGCTGTTGACCCCATCAATGCGCACAGTCATCCTGCCAATAAATCCTTTGTCGCCAATGTCCCTAGGTGATGGACAGGATACAGTGGGCATTGACCAGGGTAATGTGGTACCAATGGCACATGCATCCCCACACTGCAGCCATGGCCAGGGTCCTGACACAGTACCACACAGGCAGACGTCCATGGGTTCTCGTGGGAGCATCCGTGGGCATACCGCCCCTGTCAGATGTGCCCACAGAGGTCTTTCAACCCCAGCTATGTTTTGGGCTGTAATGCATGCACAGTCACGTATGGAACGGTACACCAGACAGGGTCTGAGGGAGCTGAGAGCATGTTGCACAGCCATGAGTGACAGTATGCGTGATGTTGTGGCTGCCATCCGCAACTTCACCAAGGTCATTGACAGACGTTGGGGAACACATTAGATCTGTTCCACAACTATATGTCCATGAGCCAGGGCAATGGTGGATGGTTGAGGCGTCGACGTGGCCATATGCCAGCAACAGCAGCAGCTGGCAGCCATCACGGATGACAACAGGGCTGCGGCTGCTCACATAGTGCCAGCAGCAGCCCCAGCAATGCTGGGTCTGTGCTGTCATCAGATCGCCCCAGGAGACCACGTGCACGTGGCGCTGGACAGTCCCAACAGGGACCTGTCTCCAGTCAACAAACACCTGCTTCTGATGACAGTACCCAGTCTGGCTTAGTACCTGATACGGTCCGTAGCCCCCCTGCCAGCCATAGGTACCGTGTCTGTGGCCACAGACAGTGATCTGTATGACCTGGCAGGTACAGTCTGTGGCTGTCCACAAACACCTGTATATGGCAGCCATGAGGTGGGACTGTGTGCATTCACACACACATGCAAAGTGATAACACCTAGGGCTACCGCATACACGCACACACTGCATAAACATTGCCCCATCTTGTACAGCTGTCCCTCACCAACACACACAGACATGTCAATTGGTTGTATCAGTGGCAGACTCAGGCATACCAGGTACACACCCTGTGCATATGATGAAACTGTGCCACCTCCTGCAATCTGTAAAATCGGTGCAGGAACAGGTTAACATGGTGCTGATGCACAGGGTGAGTACATAGACGTATTGTAATAGTATGATGTTGACAACAGTACAGTGTAATGATAGCATTGTGGGTATATACCTGCATGCCTGATGCAGTTACAGTATGAATGTCATTCTATTGTTTTGTACACCCATAGTAATTACCACAGTGTTCTGTCTGCACATCTTTGCATACTGGTGGTGAGGCTGTGAAGGGATGGCCACCTACATAGGTAGCACAGGGGATACAACAATGTACATATTGATACTCAATGATGGCCATGTCAACTCCGAGTTGCATGCTGTCCACACATGACTCTGCAATGCAGATGTTTCATCAGGATGTTGATATCTGTGCAGTACTACACAACAGGTTCAATGCTCACAAGAGCACACTGGCACTACAAGGTCACACCTCATACCATGCATGACAGCACCAAAACAAGAACTAACTATGACAGGAGGGAGAGTGTCCATACATGTCAAGGATACTGTGGTGCCAGGACAGGTAGCATACATCATACTAAGTCTGGAACTGCTGAGTGGGGGCTCAGTATCTGTTATTTGACATGTGTATTATTACAGGTATGAGCACTTGGGTATCAGGCCAGTTATTCAACATTACGAAGGTACGTGGTCTATACACTTGTGTGTGGTCTGACCTGTGAATGCCTGGGTACTGGTTTATAGTGCCTGCATATATGCACTGTTACCTACTGGAAGTCGTACACCTTGTTTGTTGTAGCATAGTCTACATGCAGGCCTGCTGACTGTAGCTTTGTTTTTATGCATGTTTGCCTGTTATGTTCCTGAAACACTGATTCCACCTGCAGTGCAGATATACAGTGCCTCTGTGGATCCCTAGTGACATCTGTGTTGCTTACTGTACTGATATCCATGTGTCACATGACAGAACGTCACTGTTTGTCCTGTTTGCATGTTGCTTGCCTGTAACACATTGCATATGACTTACCTCACATTTGCTCAAGACAGCATTCATATATGCCAGCACTAACAAATCAGGAGCACTACACCCTCACATAGTCACCTTGAGTACCTTGTTCCCCATTGGCCCTATGTGTC
Source organism: Protopterus annectens (assembly GCF_019279795.1). NCBI lineage: Eukaryota > Metazoa > Chordata > Ceratodontiformes > Protopteridae > Protopterus > Protopterus annectens. The sequence continues at coordinate 57,005,838 of NC_056736.1, forward strand.
GTTACTTAGTATGGGAGTCACAATGCTATGGTAGCATGTGCATAGGCCACCTGTCGATCTACTCTCAGGTCCAGTTGGTGAACCTGTTGTGTCATGTGGCACTGTTACAGCTGCCTCATGTACACAGACAACCCTCTCCCCTTCCCATACATGTACAACACATGTGACAGATGCAACCACATAGCCAAACTGGGGGCTAAGCTCTGTTTATACAGCACTGGCATTCCCTGTCAGGTGGAGTGGAATACTACAGTGAATACAGTACCAGTCTCCCATAGACCTGCCACGACCACAATCCAAACACAGAAACACACAGGTACATTTTTGGGCTCTCAGAATAGCATCCTGCCTGAGCAGCTGCCACCTGCAAAGCAGACACACAAGCAAACATTAAGCCAGAGCAGAGCACATGCAACACATAGCTCACAAAGCCTGTGTGCCAAACAGTCACAGGACATACGGCTAGACAACACACCTGCTACAGATGTATGAGGTACCTCTATTGTCACGTACACTGAGGTCCTGCTCCCAGGCTGAACAAGGTGACGGTCACGCTGAACTGCCCGTCGGGCACTATGATCCACCACATAACACAAGCATACCGGTCACTCCAAGGCATGTAGAAGTATGACTCAGTCATTGTCTGTGCCAGTGTGTATGACCTCTGACGCACCTCCCTGGACTACATGTTAGGGGACATAGAGGGGCTCTCTGAGCTTGTGGCACAGGCTGGTATGACCCTGGCCTTGAGTAGCATCTCACCCTCACCATGAATGCTACCACAATATGTAGACAGGATCATCAGTTTCTGCAATTAATGTATCTTTCAGTGACATTCAAAGGGGATCCAATGCCTGTCAGTGTGTGATTACATGCTGGACATGCCACATTGCTTTGCTTGGGACAGCTTGCACCTGTCACCCATGGGCCATTGTATATTGGCAGAGGCTGTTGCTACACACATAGTGCCTTTGTATGCAAGGCTGACATTACATAGCCACCTACACAGGTATCACACGGGATGGGACACTAATAGCAATGCTACTCAACAGCAGCAGTGTAAACCTCAAGATGCATGCAGTGGAAACTGTCCTTAGTATGGGGTACAGCAATATCTGTGCAGTAACAGACTCCTGGTACAAGGCTCCCAGGTGCACACCATCAGTGCCAGGTCATTCCTGATACCATGCTTGTCATCCCCTACACATGCACCAAACCAGAACAGGGAGGATGTATCCAAAGGCACCTCAGATACACACACCCCCAGGTTGGTGGCACTGCACAAAGCATCAGAGCCTCTCCATGTGCAACACACAGTGGGTTAGACTGCCTTCAGGTTCATAGCCTGGCGCACACCACACTCCCATACCCAGGAAACCCACTTGCCCTTCCTGACAACATTGGGAATATGACAGTCTCTACACACACCATTATATGTTTGTACTGCGACTACCCTAACATGCAGTGTGAGCATTATTCTAGCTGCAAGACCCTATCTGAAGGGTTCCTATCATTCATTCCCTGCATTGCTATGGAACAACCTGTTACCACTCCCACAAGTGGTGACAACATGCTGCACCTGTTCATCACCAACATGTGGACTATATGCTCCAGACCAATCATGTATCCCTCGCTGGTGGGATGACACCATCTACAACCCACACTGTATAGTCACATACCACATGCAGCCCCTGCACAGAACACCACAGTCATACAGTTGTCTGATGCATATTCCATGTATTCACATGAGGCAGGCTTCAGACATGGAAACTCTTGCAGTTCACATGTACATATGTGTAGGTGGCACACACATACATCATGTGTGCATTGACATTACTAATATAATGTATGTCGTGCAATATTGGGAACAACACCCCACACACATGGACAAACTGTGTGACAAAAATACACATGGCATTTGCAGGATTCAAACCCCTAACTATGTTATGACACTTGTGAGAGACGCATTAGCAGAGCACGCTATTTGCATTATTGGGGGGAATTGCTTTCTCCTGCTGTACTTATAGGATGATGACATCATCAGTGTTTAGACAGTGGAATTTGCAGCATGTGTTGTATAGTACTAGTTGCAAAAAGGGACATTTCTCATACACATGGGATTGCACACACTACTCCCCCAGACACACACTGGGCACTTGCAGGATTCAAACCCCTACCTAATTATGTTATGACACTTATGAGAGATGCATTAGCAGAGCGTGCTATTTGCATTACTGGGGGGATTGCTTTCTCCTGCTGTACTTATAGGGTGATGACATCATCAGTGTTTAGACAGTGGAATATGCAGCATGTGTTGTGTAGTACTAGTTGCCAAAAGGGACATTTCTCATACACATGGAATTGCACACACTACTCCCCCACACACATTCACACACACTGGGCACTTGCAGGATTCAAACCCCTACTTAACTATGTTATGACACTTGTGAGAAACGCATTAGCAGAGCGCATTTTTTGCATTACTGGGGGGATTGCTTTCTCCTGCTGTACTTATAGGGTGATGACATCATCAGTGTTTAGACAGTGGAATATGCAGCATGTGTTGTGTGGTACTAGTTGCCAAAAGGGACATTTCTCATACACATGGAATTGCACACACTACTCCCCCGCACACTTTCACACCCCTACCTAACTATGTTATGACACTTGTGAGAGACGCAGTAGCGGAGCGCACTATTCACATTACTGGGTATAATTTCTGCTCCTGACATATGTATAGTGTGCTGACATCATTATGGATGAAGAGGTATGTACATCTGTGACTATCCATCAGTACAGGGGAGAGCATATCTATGCATTAACTTTGCACAGGCACAATGGCCTACTGTACTGTGGAGGCAGATGCCAAATACACTGTGGATAGCCTTCTGTATTCCCTAGGGACAACAGTCAGGTATTGCACTCTACAGCCATATGTTTACCTGTCAGATGCAAGTATCTGTTGCTCATATACTGTTTGTGGGTCTTTATTGCCATAGCCTTCCCTATCTCTATAAACAATGTGTGTACTGTGGGAGATGTTTGCATATGAGTGGGATCCAGTACTTTACTTATGTCTCTGTTGTAACTTCACTGTGTGCACTGGGCAGATGTCTGTATTGTGGGACGTTCCTGTGCTAACACATACAAATGCCAGATATGTGTGTGTAACTGCTGAACTGTGACATGGCTTATGTATGTGAGCATGCCCAATTTGCAGTTTGTATGGCTTCTTGACCGCCACATCTCATTTATCTAAGTGTGCGAGCATGCCCAGTGTGACCTTTCCTTATGTTGGGATTTGTGGACCACCACATTTGTGTTTGTGTGTGGACGCCATCTATATATCACATGTACAGTTGAGTGTTGGACATCAGGTTGTGTTCTTACTGCCCAACTGCTTTGTGTCTGAACCTAACAGGCATTATGCTGTGCCTGCAGGGTCGCCATGGGATAGTTTGCATACAGTTGTCATCATCCTTTCCTGCTGACCAAACAGTTATATTGTCGTATAGTGTACTGGTGCAGTACTTTCACTGTGGTGGACAGTATAATTGGTTTCAGTCCTATCACTGCTTGTAATATTTATAGTGAGCACACCAGATTGGTTGAGGGCCAGTTGTGCAGATATGACCATGTTGCATTTTGTTCAGATATGGACAGCATAGTACATGATTGTCCGACATTGTTAATGTATTCCACAACTTGTGTGGACAGTGACAAACAATGGCCATGCGCCCTAGTCCATTTGTAATGCTAGTCAGAGAGTGCTTGTCCATCAACACACATTTACTGGTGTTTGCCATGACAAATGTCATGGTTAGTGTGCTGTGCCTCTGTCTACCCATGACATACAGGTGATATCCAGGGTACACCTACCATCTCCCATCCAGTCATCATGAGTCCTCTGGATGACAGTCAGTGAGGGACTCCCTGGATATCCTGTAGTGGGAGTTTAGTCATGAGTGGAGTGAGCTTCTGGGTTATGGACCAATCGGTACAGCATGTCCTGTTTATGTCTGTGCTGGGGTTCAGGCCTGTCAGCTGCATAGGTCACCAGCATTCAATGTTTACATGGTGCCAAATGTCCATTGATACCAGGTTGGTCATGGCTCTATACATCAGGCACAGTTCACCTCCAGCCAGGCAGTATGGCACTGTGTGGAGCTGCAGTTTCTTTACTCAGGAAACACATGGCATCTGTTACAGCTGTGCGATCCTCCTGGTGGGGTATTTGTGTGGTCTTTCCAGTTGCTGCAGGTGTCTGCTATGGTACATCCCTGAAGGGCCATTGTACACAATTGTGAGGCTGCTGATGGATGACTGGATAGGCACATTGACCTACCCTAACCAAGCTGTGCTTACCTTCATGATTAGGTGGGTATATGGTATGTTACTGTAACCACTACAGGCACATGGTTGTCACATGCAGGATATCTATCACCTTGTGTCCCCAGGTCTCTTATTTCTCCTGATGTACTTACTGGGTTAACACCTATGTGGTAATTTCTGTCCATGTACTGTGTTTCCACAGGGGCTGACTATACACTATTCTGCATTTAGATTGTTGACATGGCTGTGGCACCACTTGTGTGTTTCTATGTGTGCCTTTTGTAGGTTACTTGTGTCAGCTGGAGGGTCCGATATGGTGGCCAGTTTGTAGTCCTCTGCAAACCTGTTCAGACAGAGTCCGTCCATGTTGGCCTGTACCTATGTGGCATATATAGCATACAAGAGAGGTCCCAGGACCATGCCTTGTGGGATGCCAGTTGTACCTGGTTTGCAGTCTGCCATGGCTACAGCATGTCTGCCATGTCAGTTCTGTCCTTGAGATGGTTTGCAACCCATCTACTTGCATAGGGGTTTATAGTTAGGCTGGTGAGCTTATCTGTACCGCCAACTAGGGTGTTGTATGGAAGGGTTTAGCAAGGTCCAGATAGGCTGTGTGATCAACATTCCCCACATCAATGGGCTTGGTGCACGTTTCACATGAGTCAGACATGTGTAAGGGGCAGGATCTGCCCTATGACAGCCACACTGGGTAGGGTCCAATGTCTGTAGGTACCCAATCTTGTTATTCATGGGATCCATGATCATCCTCTCCATTACTTTGCCAACCTAGATAGTCGGGGTTGAGGGGTGATAGTTTGCAGTATCCGTTCAGGCACCCCCTTTGTGGTGTGGGACCACTGTTGCTGTACACTGCTCTTTGGGTACAGATCCTGTGGTAGGACTGATAGTGCATAGTAATGCTATTTGCTGTTCCATTCTTCTTACAGTACTTGTTGGACACAACCCAGGACACCATCTGGTACCATTGCTGCTGTGTGCTGTGCTTTGTGGATGCTGCTTGTTACCTCAGCACCTGCAATGTTGGGGGGCCAGTACTCTCCTGGGATAGATATTTGGCAGTTAGGTGCTGGTGGGGAGGTTGGAAGGAATCTGTTCGGTAGGCTGTTGGCAATGTGTGTGGGTTTGGTGTATTGTTTGTGATATTAGAGTGCTGCGGAGCATATCTGTGGATTATCACCATGGTTCCTACCATCAGGTAGGACAGCTGTGTGATAATCCTTTGTGTCCTGCACAATTTGTATCATCATAGATTCATAGGTTCATATTAGGCTATCTGCCCTGGCTTTGTTTGAGCACGGACAGACTGTGTGTGGGTCTCAACACCCCTTGCAATGTGCATATTATGCCCACGTAGGGTTTACTTTCCTAGATGTGACACAGGGATGGCCCCCAGTGTACACCTACTATCTCCCATGTACTTCACCGGATTTCTCTTGTTGAGTTTGTGTGTGGAGCTCAGCCTATCATGGACTGGGATTCTGTTCCAGAGTGTCAGGAGCCTCTGGATTATGGATCTGTCCCTCCAGCACATCCTATTAATCTATGTGTAGAGGTTCAGATATCTCACTGTGGTGTGTCTGCTGGATTTGGGGTTTCTGCAGTGGAGCATGTCCATTCATTCTGGATTGGACATGGCCTTGTACATCAGGCATACATCACCTCTGACTGTGCAGTATGCTTCTGAATTGGGCTGTGGTTTCTTCAGCCAGGCTGCAGATGTCCAATGTTTGGACCCTTTATCCTGTTGGTGGGGTACATTTGGGGTCTTTCTGACTGCTGCATGTGTAAGGTGAGGTACATCCGAACTGGGGCATTGTTGTCACGTATGGGCCTGATAAGGGAAGAGTATGGGGGCACAGTGACCTCTGTAGCTCTACATGTGCATCCTTTCACATTAATGTGGGCAATATAGCAGGTCTTCCTGGCCACCTTGGCAATGTGAGTGTCACATGACAGGTTACCGTCCACTTGTGTCCCTAGGTCCATGATTACTTCTTCCATACATAATGGATTGCCACCTATGTCATACTTTGTGTGTGCCTTGTTTGGTATTTGTTGAGACATTCATACTCTGAAGTGTCTTCAGGAAGGCTGGCTGGGGTACCTGGGTTTGTGTGTGTGGTCTGTAGCAGGCTTCAAACAGGTACACAGTTTGAGACAGTGTTACTTGCCCGTGGATAGTCCATGCTGCTTCTTGCTGTGGTACCAACCTGGGGGTGTGGTTATTCTTGATAATTACTGGTAGCCACACTCCTATTGTCGTGTGTTCCATGTTTTGGAGCTGTAGAGCATGGTATGAGGCATAAACTGGTAGTATTAGGGTGCTCTTCTGGGCCTTGGCCAGGTTTCTGCTACAGAACACATATTATCATTCTCCATGCTGTGGTGGATTTGGTCTGCATGCACCTTGCAGGTTAGACTTCTGGCATTGGGTAGCATTACGTCCAGGTTAATATCCCTTGTGCTACCTATGGTGGTGGGTTTGTGTTTCCAGACTTACCTATTCCAGGCACAGTGGGGGTGACAACAGCCTTTGCCAGTATCTACACAGCCAGGTGTGCTGGGTGCATGCCATCCCTAGCAGGTGGGGCATCATGTCTTGCTCGGCATGTCAGCCCAGGCTGTCAGCCATGTGTTCCCCCTTGCTAACAGCAATACCTCAGCCAATTATTGTACTTGATGTTGTTGTCTTCATAGTGTGGCATCATGCTTGGTGAGGGTGAGATGTTAGGTTGGGTCTTTATGTTTGCATATACTAGATGGTGTTACATTGCTTAACACATGGCAATTATGCCTCAGGTGGTGCTGCAGGGCTGCCTCTGTTGGATGCACATACTACACTCCCAGTACATGTTTGAGAGCAGGTTGTGTCATGTTAGGCATCCCTGTTACTATATGAGTGAGTCAGAGAGGGGTATCATTCCCAGGGTTCCTACTGAGCCAGTGTATGTGCTATGCGTTGCCTCTCTGCCAAGGCCAGGGCATACTGGGCACGCCTCCTTCTGCCTTCTGGGGCAGGCCCAGGTTGTTCCTCCTCCGAGTCATGCTCTGCCTGTGATGGCCTTGGCAATGGCGGGGGGCTGTTTGTCCCGGCCCTATGCTGGTCCTGCTGCAGCTGTTTTCGCAGGATCATATTATGTAGCATAGCACATACCATGACAATTTGGGTACATGTAGTTGGTGAGTACTGCAAGGCTCCACCAGATGTGTCCAAGCACCGGAACCATGACTTGAGCAGCCCAAACACACGCTCTATTACATTACGTGTTTGTGCGTGTGCCACATTATGGCGTTCCTGTTCAGGTGTGTGTGCATTTCTGATGGGTGTCATCAGCCATGGCTCCAGTGCATAACCTGCATCCCCCACTAGGTGACCATGTGGGATGTCCCCATTGGCAAATGTCTGGTACAGCTGCGTCAAATGCCAGATATGGGAATCATGGTAGCTCCCAGGGCAGCCAGCACACACATTCATTATTATGCCCTGGGCATCACACATGACCTGGCAGTTGATGGAAGGGAAGCCCTTGTGGTTAATGTAGGCCCTACCCCGCTCACCGGCTGGTGCTTTGATGCGTATGTGCGTGCAGTCTATTGCACCCACTACCTCAGGGTATTCCACTATTTGCTGGAAGAGACGCATATTGCTGGCCAATACCTCACGGGCATTGGGGAAATATACATGATCATCGACATGTGCTGACATGGCATCCAGGAACTGGTGCAGTACCCTGGAGGCTGATGCCTGTGATATCCCCATCATATCACCAGTTGGTCTCTGGAAGGTACCTGTTGCTTCCACTGGGATGGGTTCCCCTCTGTTGGTTCTGTGTGTGAGGCGTGGCCTGCACAGCTCAACAATTTGCTGCAGGAGGTCTCTGTCCACTCTATAGCGCTCAACTATCTCCAGCTCATGTAACCCCTGGTAGGTGACCCTGGGCCTGTACACACTTCTCTGTCTGCTCACTGTGGGTTGTCTGGCAGCATTTCCATTGTCACCACCCTCAGCAAGTCTCCTATGTCTCCTTATGACAGCTGTGGCAGCCCCTAGCATGTTTGGTCTGAGTGCAGCTTTTTCAGTTTTCACTTCTACTAGCTTACTCCTGTCTTGCAGTGTCTCTTGAGAGAAACATACTGCAATGCTGTTTGCAGTGTTTTAAGTGCTGGGCTGGGCTTGTATTCTGCCTGTGTAATTGCCTGCTTCTAATTGTTTTCACCTGCTACCTCTACAGGTATTCCCTGCTAGTTTCCTACTATTTCTTCTGCTTCCTTTTCCTCTCTGTTTCCACAGGGGGGAGCAGCGCACATAGCAGGGAAAACACGCTCACAGTGGCTACCATGCATGCACACATGCTTACACGGACTAGAATCTGCTTCTTCAGGTTAAAATGCGTGCACACCAGCGCAAACAGGTTTACAGATCTTTAAACAGGCTCCTACATGCTTACTCTGCCTTACACGCGTGCACTCTGTATTACTCGCGCCTCCCAGCATGCACACGTGTGCATGCACACAGCAAGAAACTTTGGTGTTGGCCACAGTGTACACCTTCCATTTCTTGACTTTCCCATGCTTATCTGTTGACACTCCTCTTTTTCTGCTGTGTGATTGACATCTTTCACATACCACTTTACTCCAATGAGCTTGATTTCTTCCTGACATTCCCCCCTGTGATGTCACCTATCTCCTACTCTGTTACTCCCCCTTATCTAACTCTTACACTACACGGAATGTGCTCATTTGCTATGTGACAGTGTGATTCACTATCCTACCACTCATTTACATAGGATTGCCTACTAATGCTTAGTTACATGTCTTACACTCAGCTTCCCCCTTAGCAACCACTAGACGGTGGCCATGTTGTTTTTGGTCTGCTAGTCCCTGCATTGCAAATCCATGCATTACATAAAACCCACATTTGTGGGTTTCAAACCTTTATTTTTCTGTTTTATATAGCGCAGCCCATTTGCGCGGGGCTGCACTGCATTTAAACATCGCCGATCTCGGAAAAAAAAATGTATTTCATGTTTGCATCGGGTTACCATGCCAATGGCCACATATTTGGCCATTGGCATGCTGACTGTAACATTTGCACACTTTATTTGGAGCTGTCATGGCTCCGTTGTGTTATTTGCAGTAACGTGCTCAGTTGTCAACTGAGTACATTTCTGCAGCTAACACGACTCTTACACGGGCTGGTTTCAGCTTCGGGGATCGCTAATCTACCTCATTTGCATGCTTTCGGCTGCAAGTGGGGTGATTAGCATATCTACGCCCTGCCCATGTAAGAGTCATTTTAGCTGTCTCTTACACGGGATTTCGGGCTGTTCCTGGATTGCGATGGCTGCATGGAGTCTTACACAGCTCTTAGACTCCGTGTGTTTTTGCATTATTTTGCACTTCTATTTCCACAAGTAAAATTACTTGTAAAAGCTATCCTTTTGTATTCTAAACCCTGTTGACCAATAGTCTTGTAGTTTAATTCACAGTTGTGGCAGAGCTGTGTACTCCTGCAAGACCTTGAGCCTTATTAATTTATTGTTGCATTTTTCCATAAGCAGTGTTACTGGTAAATTTCTGCATATTCTGGTACCTTAAACTGTAGTAGAAGGTCAAAAGTTAGAGAATTGACTCTGCTCCAGATTGTGTTTCAGTGCTTTTATATTCTGCATATCTTATACCTGCTTAAAGTTGCATTCTGTGTCTGACCCATCTCCCACTAACACATTAAGCTAAAGTTTCTAAAAGAGCTTCACTGGATTGCTTTATAGCTAGCCTCGTATTTCAAGCACATAGCTACCCCACTCAGTGTCTTTCATCCAAGTCTTTGAGAAGTGTGGAACTATGAGTAACTAGGTTTTCAAAAAAAAGGAAAGACAGAGAAAATTAAATTATTCTACTTATGTCAATTCTGCTTAAATATTTGAGTTCCACGTAGCGATCTGTGTGGTAATACTGCTTTGCACTTTTCTGTCCTTTTCCATCTGTTTGTATTTTTAAGTTTGTTCTGGGACCTTAGTCTTGTATTTTTATTAACAGTTGTAGAAAGATTGTGTTTTGGTGTTACTCTTCACTTCTTCTTCAACAAGTAGAATTACTGATAAAAGCTATCTTGTTTGTATTTTAAACCCTGCTGACCCATAGTGTAGTTTAATTCACAGTTGTGGCAGACCTGTGTACTCCTCTGAGATTTTGAGCTTTCGTAATTTATTATTGCCTTTTTTTCAATAAACTATATTACTGGTAAATTTCTGCATAGTCTGGTGCCTTGAACTGTAATAGGTCAATGGTTGAAGAATAGGCTCTGCTCCAGTTTGTGCTTCAGTGCTTTTACATTCTGCTTATCTTTTACCTTCAAAAATGAACAGGACCTTCAAGGTTGTAACTTCAATAAAAATGAAAGAAAAAAAAACAAAATTGGAGAACAACTGTAGAAACACAGTAAAATATTGATTGGCTAAGCACTTTCAACATAATCTGGTCTTCTTCTGTACTGTTTTATTCACAACTCTAATTACTAACGTATACACAAACTATCTTAGTCACATGAATTAAAATACCTGAACAAATTAAAGTGTTATAATGCTGTTTATATTTGTTAAAAAATGATCTATAAAGCCATAATGAATAATGAATAAATATGAATAATTATGACTACCTATCTACATTTATTCAACATTAAGTTCCTGTCGAGAACTACCTTATAATTTATGCTGTTATTCAGTCCCGGTGGATTATATAAGAGTTGTGAATAAAACAGTTCATACATTTTACATATTCGCATGAGTTAGCAGTGCTCTGTACAGTAGCAAACACCTAGAAAGAATGGTTCATAAAACTGTACTCTATAAAGCAGTAATATAGTGCAAATACTCTGTACGGAAATAAGCTTAAAACAAAATTCTGTAAACATTAAAGTTAGTAGAATTTAGTACTGTTAAGCATAATCTGCACCAATAAAACACCTTTAATAGACTTCTAATCCCAATACACTATCCCTTGTAGCTAAATCAAAGGACTGAACAATATGGACCTGCAATGTCCTAACTTCTCTGTAGCCATTTTGGTGGATATGGGCATCTTGAGACAATGTAGTAATTGTTTCATGTTTACTGACAACTACTTAATCCTTAAAGAAGCAGGTACAGTATGTGAGAAGTGTACTTACACGACAATGGATGCTAAACTCTTGCATACAAGTGCATAAACACCCACCTCACATTGTACGCAACACACACACACAGACTAATATATGCTGAGATACTTAAAAGAAATCTTGCTAAGCAACAAAGATTGCCTAGCTCACCTTTTGTCAAAGCTATACATCTGCAAGCCCAAAGGCACTCAGCAAAAACAACACCTAACACCACACATACTGTCACTCAAAGTGGAGCCCCAAACATTAAGCCACTAAGGCAAGCAAACACACTTCCCAGGACTCTAGTCATATGGGACTACATTGTAGGATATGCTAATGTCCATCTAACCAGGATGAACAAGGAAAAGATAACTGATAATAGCTTATCTGGAGCCAGGGTCCATCATATCCTGCATACACGTCAGGTACCAGTATCCTTCCATCGTAGTCCATGTTGGTATAAATGATCTGAGATGTACCTTCCTGGACTATATGAAGAGACACATTATGGAGTTTTCAGACTATGTGTCTCAGGCTGGTATGAGCCTAGCATTGAGCAGTATATTACCATCACTGAAGGTGATGCCACAATATGAGCAAAAAATGATTGATTTCAACAAGTGACTGTCTTTCTAGTGTCATTCTAAGGGGATCCAGTATTTATCAGCTAGGGAGGACATGACTAACAGACCATATTGCTTTGTCAAGGAGGATCTGCACTTCTCCCCTCTAGGAATTCGAATATTGGCTAAAAATGTATCCAATCCATAGTGTCTATTTTATGCAATGCCAAATTGACAAACCTACTGACATCATAAAATCAACTCAACTGAACCTCAAGGTGTTACTGCTCAATGCCAGGAGCCTAACCAAAAAAATTACACTCACCGCAAGACCCTCTCATGATCAAGAATATAGACATTTGTGCAGTTACTGAGACATGGTTTAAAGCAATAGATAACACCCTGGCAATTCAAGGTTTTAGTGCCTTCCACACTTTGAGACTAGTAGTTGCACAGAAAAGGACTAAATGAGGAGGTGTCTCAATATACATAAATAACAAGCATACCTCTATGATGGTCAGACATGATGATGTGCTGTAGTTTCTACATGTGCAGATCACCATGGGCAAAATCCCATACCATATCCTAGCCAGCCTCCATGTCCCAAGAAGCTCACAATGCATACTCAGATCTACTGGAGATACTTCCCATCCAATCTAACACCTTATTCATGGGAAACTTTCATTACTCCAGTATAGACTGGGAAGTCTACATAATCTCAAATCTACAAGCACAAGAGATTCCTGGACTTTGTTAATATAAACACCCTTGACTAAATAGCGAATACAGCCACTAGAGGCTACAATATACTAGACCTTGTGCTTACAAATTCGGGAGAAGACTGCATCCCCCAATGTCTCATCCTCCCTGGTAAAGTCTGACCATAAAGTTGTCTCCTTCAAAATAAACTTCATTATCCCATTAAAACCAGTAATGGTTAGGAACTATTCCAAGGCAAATTACCTTTTATTAAGTGATGGATGTCAAAATTCAAATGCCCCTCCAAACCTAGAGAACATAGCAGCCAATGCTAAATTGCTCTCAGATGCTCTGTACAACCATGTCAATGACGGTGTAGAGGCTGTTGTACCTACCAGTAGTAAGCCAAGGACTCAATCTAAAAACAAACCACCATGGAAGCATCCCAAATTAAACAAGCTATACAAAAAAGGAACAAAATTATGGCAAAAATCAGGAAATGTAATTCTCATAAAGATAGAAACTCTCTCATCAAAACAATCAGGCAACTAAGAGGGATAATTAGGTCAAGCAAAGCCAACTTTGTGATTAAAATAGCCTCCCAGGTGAAAGATAACCATGGCAATGTGCTGAACTGGTGGTTAATGGTGCCACATTCACTGAGCCTGGTGATATAGTAAACCTGTTAGTGGACAAATTCAGTTCCAACTTTACCCCCTTACCACACCCAGCCACCCTCACAGACATAACTCCTCCAGCTATTAATAGAGAGCATGTACTGGCTGCACTGACCAAAGCCAAGAAGTCGGCCTCAATGGGCTCTAATAACATCCCAGGATGCCTCTTGAATAGTCTAAAATGTGACTTATCAGGACACCTGGAGACATTATTTAACTACAGTCTTAAAACAGGTTTTGTGTCAAGTAAGTGGAAAACTGCATGGTCATCCTCCTTTATAAGGGAGGACCTTCAATACATCCTGGAAACTAAAGACCCATTAGTCTGACTAGTCAAAGCAATGGAAAAAATGATCATGGAAATTATCATCGTGGACATTGGGAGACCACTGGATGCTAGATCTATCCCAATTTGGCTTTGTCAAAAGAAGTTCATGCTTACTGAATCTAGTGGACTTCTTTGAAAAGGTCACTAAGGCAATGAATATGAGTAACATGGTGCATAAAGCCTAGCCAAATCTGGCTAAAGCATTTGATGCAATACCCCACTCTGGCATTGTCAACAAACTTATGGAACTAGATATAAATCACTTTATAACAAACTGGATAGCTAGGTGGCTAACTGATAGGATCCATGAAGTTAGAATCAGTGAGGCTACCTCCACAAAGAGGCTGGTCACCAATGAAGTCCCCCAAGGCTTTGTGCTGGGCACACTCCTCTTTGGCATCTACTTCTTGGATGCCAAAGCCAATATCAAAGGCTTTTGGCTGACGAAGTTTAAAGATGCTTGCAAACTGGCAGCAGTCATCGAATCCCCTCAAGATGACAACACCCTTCAGGAAAGTCTGTTTCAGACAAATGCTTGCTGTCAAAGCCCTGATTTAAAATTCAATACTGAGAAATTCATTATAGCACCTTTTGGAAAGTCTACCACCCTGGGTAACTATGCCATCAATAAAACACCCTTAAAAATCGATTAACTAGTCAGGGATCAGGAAACTCCGTAGACTGTAACCCAGCCTTCAACCAGCATTTGTCCAAGGTAGTAAGAAAATCCTTCCATTTTGCTCAACTTATAAACAAGGGCATAGCATCTAGGTCCAAAGAGACATCACCATACCATGGTACTCAGACCTCATCAGACCCATCATAGAGTACAATGTCTCCCTTCAGTTTACATCTGACCAGACACATGCAGCAACAGGAATGCCCACAAAGGTCCCTTACAAAAAGAATACAGGAAGTAAAAACAATGTCCTACACTGACCATTTCAAAGCTCCATCTCTTTACTCGGTACCATAAAGACTTCTGAGTGGTGATCTTTGCCTGGCATACAGGGCAACCCTGGACCCTGTTTGATGAACCTTTTGGACATCTGCAAAACAAGCAGCATCATAACTTCTAGATTAAAAGGCATAAGTTTTGCTTGCAACATAAATAGGACATGTTGGAGAGAGATATGTTTCAATGAGAATTTCCATTCTGTGGAGCAGGTGCCCTATCCATGTGATTGCACCAGGGAAAAAGGAACCATGAAACCATGATAAAATATGAAAGTTAGAGTTTTATTGAATGTTAAGCGCTTTCTTCCCCACACAAAGGGACTTCCTCAGTATCCCTGAATCCAAAAGATAGAAAACAGGGATATGGCACAATTATCATTATGATCACTTGCATAAGGTGGTGTGTGTGGGGGGCAGAAAGCCTAGGCTGACACAAAAGGTTGGCGAGTGTGTGTGAGTAAGAAAGAGAAGCAGACAGATGTTTGGATAAAGTAACAAATGGGCAGTGAGACAAAATGAGCTTTAAACGTCATGGAAGAACCATGTAACTGTTTTGTGTGTGTTTATGTCTGTATGGGTCCTCCAGGTTAAATTGGTGTATGAGTGTCTGCATGAACACAGCCAAGCTCTGTGCTACCTCTACATCTTGGTATGTCTGACAGATATGGACTGCGCATGGTAAAGGTGATAGTTCATCATGGTTGTACCTGACCATGAGAACTGGCTCTGCCAGGAGTTGCACTATCATGTCCATACCCACAGTCAGATGCACGGCTGCTACCTGAACATGACTGATGTCTGCTGGATGAGCTCCCCTCTTGAGGATGTCTAGGAACATGACCTCATGGCTTTCCATGTATGGGTGTGGACACCTCAATCACTGACAGAGCAGTGGAAGCAGTGCCACTATGGGAGCATAATCAGACACGGCCACATCTACTAACAGCAGATGATATGGTTGACCTACAACCACAAGGATGCCATCCCCCTTCCAGCAGATCTTTACACCATGGTACCCCCAGTACATGTCCCAAGGTCCACTGTATGAGGACTGCTGTCACCATCAACCATACAGGTAACTGATTACACTATCCAGCCCAATAATGCATGTGCTGTGTGCAAAATCTCTGTAACAGAATGGACTCACTGACAAGGTAGTTAGCACTGCTAAACCCAGATCTGTCAAATGTGTCTATGACTGTATGTCTTTGTCAGTATGTATGTGACAGTATGTCATACTATGTATTGTTCATTAACACCCAGTACATCCTGCGTTACCATACTGTACAAGGCCCGGTCTTGTTCTTCACTTAACAGGAAACTCGGGACACACCTCACCCTAAAAGGTCTGTGGTGTGTGCAATTAAAGCCAAACACATTAGTAGCAATAAGTACCTAGGTAGGGGTTCTACTCTCAGTATTGCCAAGTAAGTGTGTGTGTGTGTGTGAAGGAAGATACCTCAGTTTTCAGAAAATATATGTCCCAGGAGATCATTTGTCTGAGAACTAACTGGCTAAAGGTAACATTTCAAAGCAATCTTCTTGTGGAAATACATTCAAGCAAAACTAGTAGTGGATGTGTAAATGCCCTCTTCCCCACTGTACAGCTGTACAGCAATACTGGAGTTGGTACATACACATGGGTGTGGTTGTTGTGGCCACAGCCACCCACATTGGGGTTATTGTTGTGGGTATCCCCCCGCTTAGTGTGCTGTTATACTGTACAGTTTATGTTAACAGGTTAAGTAGTTGTTAATCACACTATGTGTAGTTCTATGCCATTTACACCCTCCAAAGTGTGGGGCTGTGCCACCCACATCATCACACCTATGTTTACCAACTCCAGGATTGCACTACATTATAGAAGAGGAGATACACCCTGCCAGTACCATCATCAATGACATTAAACTGGTGAACTGATTATTTCCTGATGTGATATTTTGGCAATTTGGTCTTGGTGGAATTACATAGGCCAAAATGAGTTCACTGCAAAATGAAGTACATCCATGTGAACAGTATTCTCTGTGTATTGCATCAACACCAAAATGTGTGTGTGTGTGTGTGTGTGTGTGTGTGTGTGTGTGTGTGTGTGTGTGTGTGTGTGTGTGTGTGTGTGTGTGTGTGTGTTATTCACAGACATTTGGTGTGTGCCACTCAGTACACTTACAATTGTCCACTGTAGAAGAGCTGCTGACATCAGCCACCATGCACTCACCTGTATACACCCGTCAGACCTATCAGCCATGTGGCACATGCAGTAACTGTTATACAGACATGTTACCTGTGTTCAGCTGTACTCAGGATATGACACAGTCAATGTGTCACCACAGTGCTACACCCCTTGTAGAATAGGACAGTAGAACAACATCCTGCTGTCATAGATACCTAGAACACAAACAGAATACATTATGAAGACCGCAATCAGTCGGTGTTAATAACAGCTATAATGCATCATGGCTGGACAGCTACACACTTTGATGTGTAAGCATTAATCATTCCAGCTGAAAACTTGATAAACAGCATTACATTGCTAAGCCTCAGGACATTCATCCTGTGCATCAGAACCATATCAGCATGTCCCTGCATCAATGGTGTGGATGACAGGAATGTGGCACTGGTATCATCATATGCACAGGGTGTGTTGCGGGTTTTCCAGAGGCCTAGGCTGAGCCATTTGGTTGACATCATGTGCGTGGGTTAGGGGATTCTTTATTAAATGGGCTGTGCAGATGTGGTGTGTGTAGGTATGGAGGTGCCCTAGCTGTGTTGGTGAAGTGTGTGTGTATGTATGCACACGTCTGCCATGTGGCTGCCCTATACAGGGGTTTGTTGGACAGCTCCAGACCATACATGGCAGGGTGTACAGTTCACTGTCTCCAGCCATGGACATGAGAACTGTGCCTGCCAGGGGTTTCACAGGCACTACCAGGCAAAAGCCCAGATATGGTAGTCTCCCCTGATGATGACAATTGTCCACTGGATCTCCATCCTTGTTGGGACTGGCCAGGACCCCGTGCATGTGGCCTGCTGCATTGCAGTGTGGACAGCACCCCCCCTGCAGTGCTGGTGCTGGTACTGCTACTACGGGAGCAGCCGTGAGTTGTTGCACATCCACGTAGAGCTCCACCTGTTGGTGTTGCTGACCTATGCCCACATGGCCACTGCCCTACTCCCACTACATGCTCTACCACAGACACCACACAGTCAAGGATTCCCACCATCTCACCCAACCGTCTATCCAGGACCTCTGCAAAATAACAGTGGGCACCTGCAAGATTATGGATGTTGTCAAGTACAGCAGAATGAATAGCCTTCTGAAGCCTCAGACTCTTTCTGGTGTAATGTTCCATATGTGCCTGTGCCTCCATGATGGCCTGAAACATGTGTCTGGTGACACCTGCTGTGGCACTTCTGCCAGGGCCATGATGGCCAGCAACCCTCCTACGAGCAGCCCTGTACATCTGCCTGTGTGGTACCTCACCGGTTATCTGGCTATGGCTGCTGTGTACAGATACACTTGCCATAGTCCCCACACTGTCCTGTCCCATGCCACCACCCACCAACTGTCCCTCATCTATGGCCACTGGTGATGGGGTATGTATGGGCATTGTGACTGTGTGTGGGGATGGCATGGATAAAAGTGGGATATCAACCAATGGTACAGCTTCAGCTTCTGACAACTCTGCCTGGGCCTCACCATTCCTATCATCATTGTCAGAGTCTGTATGGACACTAATATCAATTTTCCTGCAGGAGGGACTCTGACCCACTTCACCACCTGCGAGAGGCAAACAAAAACACACACATACACACACACACACACACACACACACACACACACACACACACACACACACACACACACACACTTACAGGTGAAGTGGCAAAAATATATTACACAGACCTCTCATTACCCAACAGTCAACATGCATGACATATGGCACTTAACAGCATGCACTGCAGCCATACTCAATCCTTGTTACCAACATTATACATCTCTGTGATGCATGTGTTGTCTTAGTAGGTGATGCCCCCTTCCCCTGGAATACACTGCACTCATGTACACAGTATTGCTGTGCACCTGTACAGCACACTGGCATGTACTGTGCACCATACCTCACAAGTGTACACACCATTGCTGAATGTGAATATGTGTGGCAGTTATGTTTGCTCTGTTTCTCACAGCCCCTATGTGTTTGTCTGACACATACCTGGGATGATATGAGGACCAATGTCAATAGTTAATGCCTGACCTCTGATTTGCAGATCTCATTATCAGCAGTGCATTTATGAGCAATAGAATCCAATTACACTGACAACCTTCAAAGCTTAATGTGTATATGAGGATTGTACACACCTTTGTTGACATGCTAGCCTCCTCCATGATATGCAATAGGGCCATAATACTGCATATGTTAACATTGCACACACCTGATATGTGACATATGACCTGTGCAATCCAATGCAGTATCAAACAAATGTGCTAGTCATGCAGATGCTGAATGAGATGCATACAATATATGGGTTGTATACGTGTGCACACCCTTAACAAAATGGGTTTTGCAGCACCTGTTAAGTGAACTAAAGCAGTCACTATTCCTAGAAGGGGTATACTAGCATGGCCCATCTTCACTTGTCATTATTTGGTCACTCTGCCCTACAAATGTTCACCAACTCTGCCGGATTGAAATGTTAGCTCATGTGCAAAGCCCTTGAAGGTTACACAATGGCTTCACTATTGCTGTGGAGTCAGGGTTATGTCTGGCACAATTCATGACCTTGACTGTGTTCAGATACAGCCATTCTTAGCGAGCTTTGGATGTATGCTTTAGTTCACTGTTGTGTTTCAGGATGACACCTCTCCCCATCCTCAGCCTTATTGCAGATGATTGACAACTATGGGCCACACATGAGTGTTATTGTGCAGTGTTCCAAATTCCGAACACCATGTCTACCCACCTAGTTCCTGCTAATGAACAGCAAACCTAAAGGTGTACACTGGCTCCAGCAAGGTAAAAATGGGGATGTGGCCCTGAGATGGAGTAAGGTGTTGCTTGTGCACCACATGTGTCTTTATGAATACTGTCTGTAAGTTTCAGCCTTGGTCTCATGACACCATTACACATTCAACACGATGTTATGCATATGCTACCTATAGAAAGCCCTGGATGATGTTTCCTGTGGAACAACTCTTCCGTCTGATTACCCTAACCCATAGGCCATACTTATGCAGATTCCAGGTGATTGTCAACACAGGTACTGCACAGACAGTACTTGCTAGACATTCCTGCAAGTCCCTCAGTCTTGCTGCATGTTTCTGGGCAGCCTCCTTGCCCAGTTTACAACATGTGTTGTCATCTGTTTTGGATGGGCATCTGTTTATTTTCTACATTAATGTTGTCCCATACTTTATCCACACATACATGACTATCTGCACTGTTTGCCATTGTATATACAATGGTGAGGTAAGGTTACTTTTCCCACTCTTGAGTGCTACCTTTCTGATATGGGATCCATTTCATGGTTTGTAAGATGTGTGCAAGACACGGCTTCCTCTGTTGCAAGTGAGTGGGCAAATGCCATGGACATACTTCTTGGACAGCAGACCATTACTTGGTGTGACATTGAGCCCCTGTACTTGATGGAAGATGTGTACTCAAGAAGAGTGAATGGTGTCAGTACCTCACAAACTGCTTCAACAATATGTTATTTGGAGTGTGTGCACACATATGCTTCCAGTGTTTGTTAAGGTATGTATTCCCCATATTTGTTGTCCTAACATAAGATTCCATATTACACATTCATTGCTTATGTTAGGATCACATTACAGGTTGTAAGTGGTGTGGAATGTAATATTGTGATATGCCGTTGCTTAGATCAGGAACAGTTGTCACTGTAATAGTGGTGTATACACTGTTGTAGTCACTGTATAAGGGTAATGTTTCAGACATGTCCCTACTGTAGGCCATTTGTCCCACCATTATGTTCATCTCTATCCATACATCTTGCACTGACAGGTTGTTAGGTATACTGCAGGACTCTTACATACCCTTCAGATATTCCACCATGGTGACCACTGTGATGCAGTGCAATTAACAGCAACAATAAGTGAACATGTACAGCATCCATTGTGAGTAGGTGTGTTAAATGTGTGCATGGCAAATAGCATGGCCATAATACGGCCGGTGTATTGGCCAACCTGTACAAAACAACTCCATACTCACCAGCTACAGGCTGCTGCCCAATTTGTATACCAGAGGGACCTAAATAGTTGTGTGAGAGACCTAATGTCAGTCGCCAAACCTGTGGCATTGGTACAGGGTGGGAGCAGCATTTCAGCACATCAGCAGTACAAACCCACAATACTAGAGATTATGCACATCTGTTCATTACTACATTGCAGCAATAGACTATCTTATCTGACATATGCATGTGGATGCTTTACAAATGAAAATGGATAAGCAACAGTGGTCTACTAATGTGCCCTGGGGTCTTACCTGCATGCTCCTCATCCATTGTGTGGCAGAGGTGCAACTATGACTCAGAAGAAGTCCAAAAATTAAGAAAATTCGTAAAATCAATTTAATCAAAACAAAAACAAAAATGAAGCAAAAGTCCCTTAATTGACACACGATAAGCGCTTTCGATAAAACCTTCCTCAGATCATAGTAAACTATGGGACTGGTGTTCATTTTTAAATAATGAGTCATTAATTCATCATCCAATCAGCAAACAGTAAAAAATGTTCAGAGCCAATCAATCTTGGAGTTGCATCATCTGTTACACATATATGAAGCTGGAGACTTCCATTCATTACCGGCATGTCTTCTATTCATTCCAAAAAATAGAATGTGAATTGGATAAATTGTGTGTCCAGTCGGGAGTCTTAAAAGTAAAGCTGCAGCCAATACCAGGGTTCCTTAAAGGATGAGCTTCTATAATGCTTCTAGGTTTGATAATCATCTGTATATAACTAGAGATGATCCCTAAAGCTGCTCTTAAAACTCAAAGAACTCAATAAAGCTGCTTTGGTCAGCCAAAAGCAAATGCGGTTGTTATAAGAAAACCGCGGTCACAACACCCCCCATCTCAGTGTGGAAGAAATAGCTTCTTATACATAAGTGGCCAATCCCTGTTCCAGAAACACAAAATCAACCAATCATATCAAGTGTATTCAAATCAATATGAATTCACATAACCAAAAATCCACTCTAGAAAAATAGGAGACATCTTACGTTGTAGCTATATACTAGTTTAGCTAGGTAATTTATAACAAGATGCCTGTATGTAGAGTTAAATTGAGACTTTTAGAAACATAAAAATCACTGAGAAATTAAGTGGCATGATTCATCTCTAATCATTTTCAGGCTACAGAAGCAGCCAGTCATTGTTACTTGTCCCATCTTTGGGGACAAAAATCGCTCAAAAGAGGTAAAGGGCGCTACAGTCTCATGTATTCCATCATTGATCCGACAGCTAGTTACGATTGTATTGCTGCTTCTCAAATAAACAAGTTGTCACCATTAAAAAAGCCCCTTCTCGGGAGCTCAAAAAACTTCGTATATAAAATTCAATAACTTGGCATCAAAGAGGTTCTTATGTAACTAGATACAAAATCGGTTTCCACCAGAGTCTTAGTATAGGGAAATCCTTAAGTAAACTGTCAGGTATGGTTAGCCAATCAAAGTTCTCAGTCTGTAAAGAAGACCAATCCTGGATCCTTGAAGTAGCTCCAAGAAGCGCTATAGTGTCATGCATCGCATTATTAAGCTGATAGCTAGTTATGGCTGTATTGCTGCTTCTCAACTCAACAAATTCTCACCATCAAAGAAACCCATAAACTTTCTTATGTATGAATCAATAACCTATTATCAGGAAGGTTCCTACATAGCTAAATGGAAGATCAAATTTCCACCAGAATCTTGGTGTGAGAAAATCCATAAACGTACAGCCAGGTATGGTTAGCCAATCAAAGCTCTCGGTCTGTGAAAATTACCAATCCTGGGTCCTTGATTGAGCTCCAAGGCCAATCAAAGTCACTGTGTAACAAATAAGGGTATTGTAGATCCATCAAGTGCATCCCAAGTAGTTTCCCTTGTCACTGTAAAGACTTTCAAAACTAATGTGGATGCCATGTATTTCCTATATCTATATCACCGATGTGAGATTCTTCAAAGATTAATTAAATTTCTTTACATGAGCGAGAATATGATCAATCTGACTATAACAACTAATTTTTTGACCAGTCAAAAAGCATTGCTGATTGAATAAAATTAATCCAGTCCAAGTAGTCAGAATGCGAAAATTACCAGTCGTGATTAAAAAATGATAGAGAAATGATAACCTCTTTGTAATATTAATTTCAATAGGAAATGCATTCTTTAAATAGCTGAAAAGGATCCTACGATAAATGTGGAACTTATTCAATCAATAATAGGTCTCCTTTAAAGAGAAAAAAAGAAAAAAATCCATGTGAGTAAGAACACACCATTATTTGCTCACAGCATAAAATATGCTATTTCTTTATTTCTTTACAATTGGTCTTCTTCATTTCAAGACTGGTTTTAAGGGAATGATACTATTCAGACCTGGAGGTTGGTCAGCTCTCAAATTAATTATCCATTTTGTTTCTCTTAATTCAGTCATATTCTCAACATTGCCTTTTCTTGGTCCAATATAGATGTTTTCAATGACTTTGAACAGAAACAAATGTCCTCTATTTACTTCTATATGGGAGCCCAGGGCATTATGTACATCTTTATTAATGATGTTTCTTTGGTGTCTCTGTACTCATTTTTTAAACATCTGGTTAGTTTTTCCCACATAAAATGATGGACAAGATTTGCATGTAGCCAAGTAGATGACATTGTGAGACATACATGTTGCCTTAACATCAAAGATGTATTCCCTGTTGGTTACTGGATGTTCAAACTGGTTACTACTATCGATAAATGGACAAAAATTACAGTTACCACACATAAAAGTGCCTTTTCACCCTTTTATTGGATTTCTATTGTGATGGTTGATACACAATAATCTTTTTATGTTCTTTTTATTTTTATAACTGAATTGTGGCCTTTCTCCAACTATATCCTTTAACTGTGGGTCTTGTGTTAAAATAGGCCAGAATTGGGCTATCACTTTCTGGATTTGGTAATTATCAG
Source organism: Protopterus annectens (assembly GCF_019279795.1). Classification (NCBI taxonomy): domain Eukaryota; kingdom Metazoa; phylum Chordata; order Ceratodontiformes; family Protopteridae; genus Protopterus; species Protopterus annectens. Next base: position 57,029,717 of record NC_056736.1, read on the forward strand.
TGCTATAAGTTAAGAGAAACCTGGTCGTGGTATTCTCTTGCATAAACTTTTCATTTCATTCTCTGATAATAGGCTGTAAATCTTGTTCTTTATAGCCTCTCTCTTTGAGATTTTTCTGTAAGAACCATATTTCTTTATTCCGTATGGACTCTTGGTTACAACATCTGTAAATCCTATTTGTTTCATTAGTCATGATATTTTTTGTAATGTGCCTAGGATGCATGCTACTCTTCAACAGATAATGATTTCTCCATGTACATTTCCTATATAGCTCAAAATCCAAATTTCCTGTCTCATTAAGTCTGACATTAACATCCAGAAAGCTGACAACATGTCTGGAGTAATTTGATGTAAATGTCAAATATGAGGTAGTAGCATCAAGGTACTTATGAAATTGTTGAAATTGTTCTGCGTCACCTTTCCATAAGATGAACAAATCATCAACAAAGCATCCATAATATAAGATGTTGTGGTACCACGGATTATTGGTGCGTAGGACATGTTGTAATTCCCATTCCACTAGAACTAAATTTGAATAACTATTGGCACAGGGGGTGCTCATAGCTTCATGGCTACCCCCCCCCCATTTCTGTAAATAACTTTTCTCACCATGTATAAAATAATTATTCTACAGAATTAGTTCGAGCAGATCACAAATAATTTGGGTTTCCATTGAGGTCTTCTTAGTTGATAGTATCCTCCTAATTGATTCTATTCCAATGTCATTTGGGATAGTTGTGTAAAGATTGTTGACATCTAAAGTGGTTAGCAGGAGATCACAACTGTTCCTTTTGCTTTCCATAACTGTATTTAATTTACTTAAAAAATCATCTGTATCTCTTAACACTGTTTCATAAGAGCTTAAAAGTTCTCTCAGTTCTTTCTCCACATACAAGGACATGTTCTCAGTGATCCATCCTTGGCCTGAAACTATAGGACGTAAAGGTGGATTCAAGATATCTATCTTGGGAAGTCCATTTATACATGGAATAGTGGGTTTAGGAACATCCAAAAAGCTGAATAGTTCCATGTTTATTTGTCTTTGTAAGACCATGTCATTCAGATAGGAGGTAACTTTGTTCGCAGCCTGAGTTACCGTGAGAGATGTAACCTTAATATATGTTTTAGAATCCTTTAACATATCCTCCATCCTGTTTAGGTACCATGCCGTGTCCATAACCACTATGGCTCCACCTTTGTCAGCTGGTTTCTATGTAATATCATTATTTTGCTATATGTAATGTATTGCTTCCTTCTCAGTGGGAGTTATGTTCTTATAATGTTTAGTATGCAGATCCATTCTCAATTTTTCAACTTCGTTCATGCAGAGTCTGGTAAATAATTCAACAGCCGGATGACTAACTGGTACAAAGGTGCTTGTTTTTTTTAACTTGATGTACTGTTCCTGTTTGTTCCCAAAAATACTCCTTAGAGTCACATTCCGTCCAAAGCATTTCAAATCAATAACAAATTCATCCAAACTTGATCTAAAAGCAGGAATAAAGGTCAAGCCTTTTTCTAAAATGGACTGCTCAGCAGATGTTAAGACATGTTTGGAAATGTTGACTACCAGTGATCCTTTTCCATGAGAGGTTTCTTCCTTTTTTGATCCTAGCTCTGCAACCTGTGACTCTTGTATTGGTTCTGTTTCAGAAAAATTGGTAAGGTAGCAGTTAAAGGGAGATGCGTGGAATTTTTATGGCCTCCGAGACAGCAGTTTCTAATGTATTATCTCGGTTAGTATCCAGAATGCTAATGTGTTGTTCTTGTGATACATGATTGATCGCTTGGTTCTCATTATTAGTGGATAGTGGTATGGTAGTATTCACATTGGTAATTGTGAAATTCGTTCTTTTATTGGATAGAGTTTGAAATCTCTGTTCTCCTATATACTCCTCTCTAGGCCACTCGAAGATCCTTCCTTGCTTGAAGTCCATGACATCTCTGTTCAGTTTTTTAATCTTCTGCTCTTTTATTTTGTATTCATAGATGTTAATGTTGAACTGAAAAATCTCCAATTTATTGATCTAATAAGGAGTTAGGTTTACTTTCTCTAACTCAGATTGTTTCTCTTTGATCAGTTGAGCAATCTTATCTTCTTCTGGTTTAAGATACTCTAAAAGGAGCTTTATATAATGAAAGCTGGTTTCTAAGTTTATGGCTTGCCAGCTTGCTAACAAGGCAGGATGTTGGTTCCCATAACTGGGCATACACTTGATACGCATTCCCCTAGGCATAACTCGATGGTGAAGACATGCTTCCAGGTGGTATCTTTACCAAGTTAGTCTTTTCAACTTGAAGGCTACCGCTTCAACGTCTTTAATAATTGTATCAAAATTAGAATTGTCTACATCTTCAGGAGTATTATTCATCGTAGTTACATCATTCATATCAAACTTTAAATTCAGTAGTCGATTCAAACTGGCTTCTGTACTTTCAATGTTTGTTCCATGAATAAACTCCAAACTAGCATGGTTACCTTTATTCCTGGTAGTGTTTGTATCATTAGCCATATGCAGAGGGAAAACAAACAACAGCAAAATACAAAGATAAAATCCTCCTACTGCTGTGGTGAACTGGCTAAGAAACAACAACAAAGAAAACAGCAACAGTTGGTTCACCAGGGCTAACGTCCTGCAGAGGTGCAAATACAGCTCAGAAGAAGTCCAAAAATGAAGAAAATTCGTAAAATCAATTTAATCAAAACAAAAACTAAGTAAAAGCCCCTTAATTGACACACGATAAGCGCTTTTGATAAAACCTTCCTCAGATCATAGTAAAGTATGGGACTGGTGTTCATTTTTAAATAATGAGTCATTAATTCATCATCCAATCAGCAAACATAAAAAATGTTCAGAGCCAATCAATCTTGGAGTTGCATCATCTGTTATACATATACGAAGCTGGAGACTTCCATTCATTACCGGCATGTCTTCTATTCATTCATGTCTTCTATTCATTCTAAAAAATAGATTTATCCAATTCACATTCTATTTTTTAGAATGAACAGAAGACATGCTGGTAATGAATGGAAGTCTCCAGCTTCGTATATGTATAACAGATGATGCAACTCCAAGACTCATTGGCTCTGAACATTTTTTCTGTTTGCTGATTGGATGATGAATTAATGACTCATTATTTAAAAATGAACACCAGTCCCATACTTTACTATGAACTGAGGAAGGTTTTATCGAAATTGCTTATCGTGTGTCAATTAAGGGACTTTTACTTTGTTTTTGTTTTGATTAAATTGATTTTATGAATTTTCTTCATTTTTGGACTTCTGAGCCGTATTTGCACCTCTGCAGGGCGTTAGCCCTGGTGAACCAGCTGTCGCTGTTTTATTTGTTGTTGTTTCTTAGGCAGTTCACTGCAGCAGTGGGAGGATTTTATCTTTGTATTTTGCTGTCGTTTGTTTTCCCTCTGCATATGGCTAACGATACAACCACTACCAGGAATAAAGGTAACCATGCTAGTTTGGAGTTTACTCATGGAACAAACATTGAAAGTACAGAAGCCAGTTTGAATCCACTACTGAATTTAAAGTTTGATATGAATGATTTAACTACGATGAATAATACTCCTTAAGATGTAGACAATTCTAATTTTGATACAATTATTAAAGACGTTGAAGCGGTAGCCTTCAAGTTGAAAAGACTAACTTGGCAAAGATACCACCTGGAAGCATGTCTTCACCATCGAGGTATATCTAGGGGAATGCAGATCAAGTGTGTGCCAAGTTATGGGAACCAACATCCTGCCTTGTTAGCAAGCTGGCAAGCCATAAACTTAGAAACCAGCTTTCTTTATATAAAGCTCCTTTTAGAGTATTTTAAACCAGAAGAAGATAAGATTGCTCAACTGATCAAAGAGAAACAATCTGAGTTAGAGAAAGTAAACCTAACTCCTTATCAGATCAATAAATTGGAGACTTTGCAGTTCAACATTAACATCTATGAATCCAAAATAAAAGAGCAGAAGATTAAAAAACTGAACAGAGATGTCATGGACTTCAAGCAAGGAAGGATCTTCGAGTGGCCTAGAGAGGAGTATATAGGAGAACAGAGATTTCAAACTCTATCCAATAAAAGAATGAATTCCACAATTACCAATGTGAATCCTACCATACCACTATCCACTGATAATGAGAACCAATAGATCAATCATGTATCACATGAACAACACATTAGCATTCTGGATACTAACCGAGATAATGCATTAGAAACTGCTGTCTCGGGGGCCATACCCAAGAAAAATGGCACACATCTCCCTTTAACTGCTACCTTACTGATTTTTCTGAAACAGAAACAATACAAGAGTCACAGGTCGCAGAGCCAGGATCGAAAAAGGAAGAAACCTCTCATGGAAAAGGATCACTGGTAGTCAACATTTCCAAACATGTCTTAACATCTGCTGAGCAATCCATTTTAGAAAAAGGCTTAACCTTTATTCCTGCTTTTAGATCAAGTTTGGATGAATTTGTTATTGATTTAAAATGCTTTGGACGGAATGTGACTCTAAGGAGTATTTTTGGGAACAAACAGGGACAGTACATCAAGTTAAAAAAAACAAGCATGCTTGTACCAGGTAGTCATTTGGCTGTTGAATTATTTACCAGACTTTGCACAAACGAAGTTGAAAAATTGAGAATGGATCCGCATACTAAACATTATAGGAACATAACTCCCACTGAGAAGGAAGCAATACATTACCTACAGCAAAATAATGATATTACATTGAAACCAGCTGACAAAGGTGAAGCCATAGTGGTTATGGACATGGCATGATACCTAAACAGGATGGAGGATATGTTAAAGGATTCTAAAACATATATTAAGGTTACATCTCTCACGATAACTCAGGCTGCGAACAAAGTTACCTCCTATCTGAATGACATGGTCTTACAAAGACACATTGACATGGAACTATTCAGCTTTTTGGATGTTCCTAAACCCACTATTCCATGTATAAATGGACTTCCCAAGATACACAAAGATATCTTGAATCCACTTTTACGTCCTATAGTTTCAGGCCAAGGATGGATCACTGAGAACATGTCCTTGTATGTGGAGAAAGAACTGAGAGAACTTTTAAGCTCTTATGAAACAGTGTTAAGAGATACAGATGATTTTTTAAGTAAATTAAATACAGTTATGGAAAGCAAAAGGAACAATTGTGATCTCCTGCTAACCACTTTAGATGTCAACAATCTTTTCACAACTATCCCAAATAACATTGGAATAAAATCAATTAGGAGGATACTATCAACTAAGAAGACCTCAATGGAAACCCAAATTATTTGTGATCTGCTTAAACTAATTCTTGAGAATAATTATTTTATACATGGTGAGAAAAGTTATTTACAGAAATGGGGGGTAGCCATGGGCACCCCCTGTGCCAATATATATTCAAATTTAGTTCTAGTGGAATGGGAATTACAACATGTCCTACACACCAATAATCCTTGGTACCACGACATCTTATACTATGGACACTTTGTTGATGATTTGTTCATCTTATGGAAACGTGACGCAGAACAATTTTAACAATTTCATAAGTACCTTGATGCCACGACCTCATATTTGACATTTACATCAAATTACTCCAGACATGTTGTCAGCTTTCTGGATGTTAATATCAGACTTAATGAGACAGGAAAGTTGGATTTTGAGTTATATTGGAAATGTACATGGACAAATCATTATCTGTTGAAGAGTAGCATGCATTCTAGGCACATTACAAACAATATCATGACTAATGAAACTAATATGATTTGCAGACGTTGCAACCAAGAGTCCATACGGAATAGAGAAATAAATCTCAAAGAGAGAGGCTATAAAGAGCAAGATTTACAGCCTATTATCAGAGAATGAAATGAAAAGTTTATACAAGAGAATACCACAACCAGGTTTCTCTTAACTTATAGCATTGATAATTACCAAATCCAGAAAGTGATAGCCCAATTCTGGCCTATTTTAACACAAGACCCACAGTTAAAGGATATAGTTGGAGAAAGGCCACAATTCAGTTATAAAAATAAAAAGAACATAAAAGATTATTGTGTATCAACCATCACAATAGAAATCCAATAAAAGGGTGAAAAGGCACATTTATGTGTGGTAACTGTAATATTTGTCCATTTATCGATAGTAGTAACTGGTCTGAACATCCAGTAACCAACAGGGAATACATCTTAGATGTTAAGGCAACATGTACGTCCCATAATGTCATCTACTTGGCTACATGCAAATCTTGTCCATCATTTTATGTGGGAAAAACTAACCAGATGTTTAAAAAATGAGTACAGAGACACCAAAGAGACATCATTAATAAAGATGTACATAATGCCCTGGCCTCCCATATAGAAGTAAATAGAGGACATTCGTTTCTGTTCAAAGTCATCGAAAACATCTATATTGGACCAAGAAAAGGCGATGTTGAGAATATGACTGAATTAAGAGAAACAAAATGGATAATTAATTTGAGAGCTGACCAACCTCCAGGTCTGAATAGTATCATTCCCTTAAAACCAGTCTTGAAATGAAGAAGACCAACTGTAAAGAAATAAAAAAATTGCATATTTTATGCTGTGAGCAAATAATGGTGTGTTCTTACTCACATGGATTTTCTTCTTTTTTTCTCTTTAAAGGAGACCTATTATTGATTGAATAAGTTCCACATTCATCATAGGATCCTTTTCAGCTATTTAAAGAATGCATTTCCTATTGAAATTAATGTTACAAAGAGGTTATCATTTCTCTATCATTTTTTAATTATGACTGGTAATTTTTGCATTCTGACTACTTGGACTGGATTAATTTTAACTAATCAGCAATGCTTTTTGACTGGTCAAAAATGAGTTGTTATAGTCAGATTGATCGTATTCCCGCTCATGTAAAGAAATTGAATTAATCTTTGAAGAATCTCACATCGGTGCATAAAAAAAGAGCGAATGGCTTACGATAGACACTGGTTGAAACAAATTATTTTTATTAGATATAGGAAATACATGGCATCCACATTAGCTTTGAAAGTCTTTGCAGTGACAAGGGAAACTACTTGGGATGCACTTGATGGATCTACAATAACCTTATTTGTTACACAGTGACTTTGATTGGCCTTGAGCTCAATCAAGGACCCAGGATTGATCATTTTCACAGACCGAGAGCTTTGATTGGCTAACCATACCTGACTGTACATTTATGGATTTTCTCACACCAAGATTCTGGTGGAAATTTGATCTTCCATTTAGCTATGTAGGAACCTTCCTGATAATAGATTATTGATTCATACATAAGAAAGTTTATGGGTTTCTTTGATGGTGACAATTTGTTGATTTGAGAAGCAGCAATACAGCCATAACTAGCTATCAGCTTAATAATGTGATGCATGACACTATAGCGCTTCTTGGAGCTACTTCAAGGATCCAGGATTGGTCTTCTTTACAGACCGAGAACTTTGATTGGCTAACCATACCTGACAGTTTACTTAAGGATTTCCCTATACTAAGACTCTGGTGGAATCCCGATTTTGTATCTAGTTGCATAAGAACCTCTTTGATGCCAAGTTATTGAATTTTATATAGGAAGTTTTTTGAGCTCCCGAGAAGGGCTTTTTTGATGGTGACAACTTGTTTATTTGAGAAGCAGCAATACAATCGTAACTAGCTGTCAGTTCAATGATGCAATACATGAGACTGTAGCGCCCTTTACATCTTTTGAGCATTTTTTTGTCCCCAAAGATGGGACAAGTAACAATGACTGGCTGCTTCTGTAGCCTGAAAATGATGAGTGATGAATCATGCCACTTAATTTCTCTGTGATTTTTATGTTTCTAAAAGTCTCAATTTAACTATACATACAGGCATTTTTGTTATAATTTATATAGCTAAACTAATATATAGCTACAACGTAAGACGTCTCCTATTTTTCTAGAGTGGATTTTTGGTTATGTGAATTCATAATGATTTGAATACACTTGATATGATTGGTTGATTTTGTGTTTCTGGAACAGGGATTGGCCGCTTATGTATGACAAGCTATTTCTTCCACACTGAGATGGGGGGTGTTGTGACTGCGGTTTTCTTACAACAACCGTGTTTGCTTTTGGCTAACCAAAGCAGCTTTATTGAGTTATTTGAGTTTTAAGAGTAGCTTTAGGGATCATCTCTAGTTATATATGGATGATTATCGAACCTAGAAGCGTTATAGAAGCTCATCCTTTAAGGAACCCTGGTATTGGCTGCAGCTTTACTTTCGAGACTCCCGATTGGACACATAATTTATCCAATTCACATTCTATTTTTTAGAATGAATAGAAGACATGCCGGTAATGAATGGAAGTCTCCAGTTTCGTATATGTATAACAGATGATGCAACTCCAAGATTGATTGGCTCTGAACATTTTTTACTGTTTGCTGATTGGATGATGAATTAATGACTCATTATTTAAAAATGAACACCAGTCCCATACTTTACTACGATCTGAGAAAGGTTTTATTGAAAGCACTTATCGTATGTCAGTTAAGGGACTTTTACTTCGTTTATGTTTTTGTTTTGATTAAATTGATTTTATGAATTTTCTTCATTTTTGGACTTCTGAGCCGTATTTGCACCTCTGCAGGACGTTAGCCCTGGTGAACCAACTGTTGCTGTTTTCTTTCTTGTTATTTCTTAGGCAGTTCATTGCAGCAGTGGGAGGATTTTATCTTTGTATCATCCATTGTGTGGGTGGCACCCACCTCCACAATGCTGTCTTCAGCTTGCTGGCTTGGCTGGTGGGCGTGTCCCATGGCTGGTGAGAAGCTCCTCAGCATGTGTCAGTGGAGGCTGGATGGCATGACCCCCACCTGTGGCTAGCTGGTCCTTCCTAACTGCAGCAGTGTGTGGATCAGATCTGTGTATCGATGCTGCACCTGCTCATAATTGCAGTTGTGCAGGCCGACATTGTTTACCCTGTGGATGAGCTCATTCCATAGGGCGGTCCTCTCCTGCAGATCATGGGCCCAGCACCTGAAGAGAATGGCATGATAGACTATGAGGTACTGGATTATTGCATCATTTTCAGGGGTGTGTATTGTGGGCAGACATTCCCAGGACATTGTATCTGGAATCCATAAACAGGAATAAAGATCAGAGGACCTCATACAGTTGTCCATGTGCACATTAACAGTAGATATTACTTGCAAATAATCCAGACTGTACCATAACACTGTAAGCTATCATGGCTTGTACACCTTGCATTACACTCCTGGCCCTGACCTGTCCAGTTCCCCTAATGTTGGACACTTAATGGCATAATCTACTACACACCATTCATTTCTGTGTAGAGGGATGACAGTGGCCATCTTCCATGTGGATGGTGTGTGGATGGTGGCATGTGTGTATGTTTGATTGTAGCGTGTGATGGGACTGTGAGCACATGCCTGTGTTCATGTAGAAGGCAAACTGTGATGTTCTTATGCCCCATGGAGACTTGCTGTTGTTGCCATCAGTTGGCATTATGTCCATACTCATCACTGATGCTGGCAGGAGTGTGGGTGATGTACATATCCCCCTCTACTACTGTTGTGGACAGGGTGCCACTGTTCCTGCCTATCTTGTCTGATGCAGGTTGCCTGTATCCATGGCAAGTGTGTGAGGTGTGCTTTACCCCCAGTGCAGGTTGACTTGTGTTACTGGCTCTGAGACTGCATACATATGTGTAGACATGGTTGCAGTTGGTTTTGGTGGTTTGGATATGTCTGATTTCTACTCATAGTCAGCCTTACAGGAGGTAACCTGTGCACCTACATGCTTGCTCAGATAGAGGTGCACTTGCTTCCAAGTTGTGGTCTGCACCTATATGTCCCTGTACAGCCATTATAGCTACCTATTATGTGCTTTGTGTCTTGGTGGTGTCTACCAAGGGAGATTACTCTATTGTTGGTGGGGGATGGTTGTACAGGTAAGGTACTGCTGATTCCATACAGCTGCAGTGGATATGAAGTGAATACACCCCTGTTACAATGCATGGTACTTGTGCAATTGGAATATGACCCCACAAAAGCACATGTCAACACAATCCCCACCTGTGATGTGTCCTATAGCCTGCCTAGTTCAATAGGGAACATAACAACCTGTCCTGTGGAAACATATAGTTTCATAGGTTCATAGGTGTGTACTAGGCTAATGGCCCTGGAGCCTTTACAAACCTAGCCCATAGGATTATCCTGGCATCGTGCCACCTGACCTTAGTTCCCAGTGCCTCTGTCGAGTAAAGCCACTGGAGTGATCCCTGTGGTAAATTTTCTATTTCCCATCCAGTCATCCAGATTTCTGTTGAAGAGGGCCAGTGAGGAGCTCTGTTTGACATGTATGGGAAGTATATTTCATAGCATGGGCAGTCTCTGGGTTATGAACCTGACCCTCCAGCATATGGGAAGTAATAGTCAGTAGAGTAAGCCAGTTGAATGTGTGTGCACACCCTTACACTGGTCTGTTGTCTAAACACCTGCTGAGATGATCACAGCATCCATTTGTCTTGGTTTGTACTCTGACATCATATCACATCTTCACTTGGCAATGATTGCTCACCTTCCATAAAACAGCTTTGTTTCTTTTTAAATAGAATTGTACAGGTTATGGGCCACATTTGAGGTGAGAAATGTTTTTACATGACTTCCTGTGGTCTCATTGGCATGCAGTGCACAGACCTGGCATTCCAACAGGGGTGTGTACACATTGATATACAGTGTATATGGGTGTTGATATAGCTGTTAATGGTAGGCATGGGCAGTGGGTCATAACACAGTTGTACACTTCTCTGATTACTATGTGATAAGCATGCCTATTGTAGTACCCATATCAGTGTCATGGCAATGCAACAATCAGTAGCAGTACACATTTTATTTTGTTGTATGCAGTGACAGTGATATTACACACATGTGCAACATGCACATCCTATTTTCTGGACTGTTTGTGACCCATGTTATTACTTTTGTGCCTTTCAGCTGAACATACGCATACATACACATGCTCAGGGGATACCTGGTACACATTTGTGTTCTATGTCATTATGGCACACTGTATTTACAGTCTTGCAGCTCAATAATACATCTCAACCTGTTATACCAACACTTCTGGTCATTGGTCCACCTCACTGCAAGACAAAACAGGAAGTCAATTTTGACAGCTTATCAATATAGCTACCATAACACAAGTATATGTATAAGTGACTACAGATATCTGTCACAACTGTGAACTTTGTCCAGAAGAACACTGTACAGTTGAATGTTATTAACTCAATATGTCATATGCATTTAACACACACATCTGCAACAGTGCTTTACTATGCTCATGCCCTATATAGGTATCCTAGATTTATAATACAAACATGTATAATACTCATATTCACAGGTAACATATGGATATGGGCAACATCCCATTAACTGGCCTAGTAGTGGTACAGGCACGACTGTTTGATAGACACTCTAGTGGTTGCTATATGTGAGCTGTCCTTTCCCAGGGTGTATCAGGCTCCTCAGCTGTGACCCAACCTAGCCACCTCTTAGAGCATCACATGTGGACAAAGCTTAACATTAGGGGGATATATAGGGACAGATCATAGATATGCCTATTACAAACCTATGAAATTTGTGCATGATACATTTCACATTACCATGACTGTTATGAAGGTGGTGGGATCTGAAACTCATGTGTCTCTCATGACTTCATTACTTCCACCTTCAGCTATTTGCCAGACTAATACAGATGTTTGGAGGAACAGAACAAACACTATTATGGCTAAATCTTGACATTTTGTGCAGATCTGCACAGTTGACAGGTATGGCCCACTGCAGTCACAGCCAGATGCTATGTCCATAGCATTTGTTCAGCAGGACAGTATTACAGCAAGTATTGATGTCACATATGCATCTTTCATAGTCATCTATCCCATTATTATAGAACAAGTACTACATTCAATTACATGCTTACATGTTTCACATACCTGGTTTATCTTCAGGTTCCTTCTGTGTACAGGATGTCTTCTTGTTTCTTATTTCAAGGTTTTGTTTATTTTTTTATTTTATTTTTTTATTTTTTGGTGTGTGTGTGTGTGTGTGTGTGTGTGTGTGTGTGTGTGTGTGTGTGTGTGTGTGTGTGTGTGTGTGTGTGTGTGTGTCTACTACTGGGATTGAGCTTGTTTGAGTAGGTTGAAGCATGGCTTTTGTAAGTGATGCTCATGTTCAGGTGATGACCTCTGCACCATTTGTTGTTTCCCACTTGCTAATTGCATGCAGGCAGCTGTGTAGGTCTTCCAATAGCCAATGTCATACAAACCCACTACTATAAATAACTACATCATGTGGGTGTTGTCCTTTTACCTTTCCTATATGGAAGACATCTTTCCTGTGTATGGGCAGCAGTGATACAGACAGCAGGTAGCAATACCTCTTACAACAGGACTAGTGGACACAGGCCAACTACATGTTTGTATAAGGTTCCAGACCTAAGGACAGTGTGTGAGTGTTGCTGTTATATGCATTGAATACTGCTAGTTTTACAGGGCTTGTGTGTACATGCTAGTTTTGCATGGAATGCAGTCTGTCTGCATAGTTTCAGCTGTGGGCCTATCCACATAATGGCCAGAGGATTGACTGTTATGTTTTGTCTGTTCCCCACACAGGTCTGGTCCCTGACATATAAGTGGCTTTCTCTCCGTTGATTGCTATCAGTACATGGCAACATCCATTTGTGTTTCTGACTTCATATTCCTGAGTAAGGGTATGTTGCAACCAATTCTGTAACACCAACAACTTTCACAGTGTATAACAGCAATATTTTAAATATGGCCCTGTGTTTCAGCCTCTGTCCTCCACCTATATACCAGGCTTTGTCCAAATGTCATGCAATAAGAGGTTGATAGGTATGGTCTATCATTATTTAGTGCTGACATTCCTGCTATCATTTCACTGATGTTGTGGACTTCCACACAAGTTGTGGGGTAGGGTCCATATATATGAGGGCTACAGCTGGACAAAACATGTGTGACCCTGTACAGTCTGGAGGTCACTGTATGGAGAATACTGTTATATAACCCTTGTAAGACATTTTATGGGGGAGGGGTATTAAATGTTTTAACCTAGGCTGTTACAGCATGTGAGGGATATCAGTAATAATCCAACATCTTGTTCAGTCTATCAACATCTCAACCCCAGGCACATTAGCTCTAGATCAAAACACTACCACAAACTAATAAACAAATTCCTGAAGTTCATCACCAAGTATAGACTCAACCTAATACTTGGTGGTGATATTCACCCCAACCCTGGCCCACTCACTTCAGATACACATACCCCCTCTACTTGCAATCTAAGCTACAAACCTACAATTAATAGGCCAACTAACTCTCTCCTAGTCTGTCATCTCAATATTAGAAGCATTAATAACAAGATACATGAATTGCATGCACTTCTGGATGTCCACTCCCCTGAGATTCTCTGTTTATCTGAAACCAGGTTAAAATATAGCACTAAAGACAATGAAGTGTTACCACCTGGGTACAACATACACAGGCTGGATTGTGCTTCAAGGAAGGGGGTGGGGTAGCTGTACTCTATAAATCTGAGTTGAATGTCACCATAGATGTAATACAACCTCCTCAGATTAATAACTCAGAGATTCTTGCCACCAAATTGCAACTTAATAAAAATAAATGCATTAATACCATCTGTATGTACATTCCCCCAGGTAACAATACATCTACATTTGTTTGAAGATATCCTGCACTGGCTATCATGTCACTACCCTCAAGAAACCCTACTACTTGGAGACTTTAACATAGACTGGGGCACCTGTTCCTCAGAATCCCCAACCACCCATATTAACCTGCATGCATTTACACAAATCATATCCACCCCTACCAGGATAGGTAAACCCAACCAAAAAGAAAGTATACTTGACTGGGTACTCATAAAAAGTCACCCCCCAACTGTACACCTCTGGTAACCTCCTTAATGGCCTAAGCGATCACATTCTCACATATGTAATTAAGCATAAAACCATTAATTCCCAACAACCCTTACTCAGAAAGGTTAGAAACAATAAAAACGTTGACGCTGCCAAATTACATCAAGAACTAAACTCATGTAATTGGTCTATTCTAAAACACCTCCCCTTAGAGGAAGCAGTAGCATACTTTAACAACAAATTCCTTGAGATCCTTGATTTGCATGCACCTGTTCATTCAAAGAGAACCAAGGCAAAAACTGCACCATGGCTTTCTATAGAGTCTAAACTCAAAATTACCCTTAGAAACAAAGCATGGGCTTTATGGCATTCTTCTAAAGACCCTCAAGATCACATTAAATACAGGCAATCCAGGAATGAAACCAAAAAATCAATTTTACAAGACAAAAAACAATACTACTGTAATTTACAGACAGTAAATCAAACTAACCCTCAGACGTTTTGGGCAGGTTTAAATAATCTACTACATCCTGGACAAACTTCAACCCCAATCCCTGCTGCTACTATTGATAAAACCCCTGAAGATGTTTCTGATAGTTTTAACCAATTCTTTACTGAAACAATTCAAGCCCTAGCTAGCCAACTACCTCCTAGCTCCCCTGGTCCTGAAAGTAGCACCCCTAGAAACTTACTCGAGTTCAGCTTCCAACCAGTCGCCACTTCACTTATCCATACCTTGATCAAAAAATTAAAACCCACTACACTTTCTGCTGATCAACTCCCGGCCGAGTACCTACAAAAATCAGCTGATGCTATTGCTTACCCCGTCTCAATACTAATCAATCGAACCATAGTAGAAGTTAAAATTCCCACCATCTGGAAAATATCCTATGTAATCCCACTTCACAAAGGAGGCAGCTCTACTGAATTCTCCAATTATAGGCCAATAGCTATACTCTCTCCACTTGCAAAGATTATGGAAAAATTTATTCATAGACAACTCATACACCACCTAATCCAAAATCGCCTTATGGCAGACACTCATCATGGCTTCCGTCCTCATCACAGCACTACTTCAGCCCTCCTAGCCTTTACTAACACCATAAACCATAATTGCAACAATAATTATATATCCTCAGCCCTCTTTTTGGATCTTTCCAAGGCATTCGATATGGTTGATCACCAACTTTTAATCCACACCCTGCAAACATTCTGTCTAGATACTGAAGCTCTCCAATGGTTTCAATCCTACCTGAATGGTCGACAGCAGGCTGTCCTCTGGCAGAACAAACTCTCTAACTTTCTACCTAACACCCTTGGAGTACCACAAGGCTCTATACTAGGGCCCTTGCTGTTCTCCATCTTCATTAACGACCTTTATACTGTCATCCCAAAAGTCAGCTGTATCCAATATGCTGATGACTCTACTCTCATTTGCTCAGCCACATCTCCAGTAGAGTTATGGTCAGCTACCCAAACCACCTTTAATACAATAGAAAACTGGCTTTCTGAACATCGTCTGATCCTAAATCCCAAAAAAACTAAAATGCTGTTATTTTCACCGACACGTAGGTCTACCGCTTTCACCTTTACCATAAAATCAAATAATGGCACAATAATCTCCCATGACCCATCTACAAAACTATTAGGTGTCATCATAGACAATAATCTAAAATTTGACTTAAATGTTAACCAAACTATCAAAACCATCAATAAAAAACTAGGGTCACTTTACAGAATAAAAGCCTTCCTAACCCCTCCAGCTAAAATTGCCATAGCTTGCTCTCACCTTCTTTCAACCCTTCTGTATGTATCCCCTCTACTCTCGAATTTAAACAAGACTGTCCTGAACAAACTCTCAATTTGCTACAACCACATTGCCAGGTTTGCCACTGGGCTGCCTTTTAGAACACATCATTGCATCAATCTAAATCAGCTTGGGTGGCTTGAACTACCCAGCCTAATCCAGTATAACCAACTGATTATGGCCTATAAAATCCTCTATAATCTGGACAATACTCCTGCACTTAAAAATATTATCACCCCCTATAACAATCCTAGACCACTTCGATCCTCTAACAAACTACTAATTCAGACTAGCAAAATTAATAACACAGCCAGTGATTCTCTCTTTGCAAACTCTGTAAGTAGATCCTGGAACTCTCTTCCAGCTGATATTACCTTACTTTCCACCTTAGGTCAATTAAAAACTAGACTCAAACAACATTTGTCACTTAACTGGCTATGTCAATGTATCAAGCCTGGCTAACTCTCTCTAGAATGTGTAAAAATCTATTAACCAGTTTTCTGTGTAATTTAATTTAATCCTGACTTGTGCTCTGGATTAACTGTAACCTGTGGAATTTGTTTAACTTGCTTACTTATGTAATCTCTGTAAATAGTCTGTTTGTAATATGTAATGCTGGTATTATGTAATGCTGTATCTGCTTACCCTTGGAGCTTTTCTCCCCGGGCCTCTGCTGAAAATGGACATGTATCCAGTCGGACTATCCCGGTCAACCAATGTAAAATAAAATAAAAAATAATAAGAAACATTAAGGTATATGGCTGTACATTTTCATATGTTTTACCATGGGAACAGTGGTGGGCTAGAGGTTACTGTCTTGCACACAGTTCTGTTTGTCAGTGTGATAGTGATATTTTAAGTTAAGCATTGTTATGTAATGGATACATTTACATTGTGACAACTGATACTTTTCCCCCTAGGGGGTTGAGTACAGAGTGTAATTGGAGGCTGTTGAACTGCATCTGTAATTAAGTACCATAAAAACCCACCAAGAAAAGCACTGGATCAACTGAGAAAGTTCTTTTTTAGCATAGTTAAAATTTAATGTTCGCTATTCGTCCCAAAGACTTCATCAGAAATGATAAAATACACTTCCAAATCACTTATAAACCATTCAAAAAACATTTAACCAATCAGAACATCTCATTAACAAGTCAATTAAATACATAAAAACATTTAAAGGCATGCTACAAAAAAATGTACACCTCAAAGTGTCCACACAGTTAACACAGTTTAAAACAGAAGGGCATTCACTCCTGTATATTCACTTTAGCAATTTTCCTATTTTTAAGAAACATTTTATGTTCACCATATCATTCAGACCAGGGGATAAATAAGAAGCAAGTTTAACCCACCATTCTGCCTCTCTCTGTTCAATATAATTTCTAAAATCCCCTTCCCTAAGGTCACTCTTAACTTCTACTATAGAAAAAGTAAATTTCTTCCAGTTAGAACATGTCAAGGAATGCTTAAAAAGGGAATTATTACTATTTTTGTTTTTATAGCATACAAGTGCTCTAATGCCTGCTTCCTTAAACTCCTGGTGGACATGCCAACATAAAAACTTGGGCATGTTGAACACATGGCAAGATACACTATCCCTGTTGTACTACAGCTCAATTTTCCAGGGTTGGTTATAGTAAACTGTAGATGTTCCAGGAACACAAAGGGACCCTCATAAATAAATCTGCATGCCCTGCTCCCTGAACATTTAAACATAGCCCCAGTTTCACCAGATGTAAGGGTTGGCCCAAAGTTATTATTTTCTATCAAATGTTTAAAATTTTGATTTTTCTTGTAAACAAAATGGAGGCCTTCTCCAAGAACTTTAGATAAATCTGCATTACTCATAACTACGTTCCAATTTTGACTAATAATCTGACGGATGTAATTACTGTCTACATTCATATCCAAACAAAATCTGGGGGCTTCTGCCCCTCTCTCTTTTATATGTGTACCACTAGATGCTACATTCTGAGCTTTTTTAACAAAACCTCTTAGTAGAATAGGAGGAAAACATGTCTGTCTCCTATGAATGACCTCTTGAGACATATTTTCAAGTAGGTCTCCAGGGTAACCTCTTTCTAGAAACAACTCTTTTATGAGGTTAATTTCCTTCAAAAAAACAGTCTCTGGCTATCATTCGAGATGCTCGAATGAACTATCCTCTAGAAATATTTTTCTCATAAATTAAGGGTGGCAACTCTTGAAATGGACTTAGCTGTTACAAAATGTACTCTTATGATAAATACTACTCAAAAACACATTCTTATTAGTGTCCATTGTCAAGTTAACATCTACAAATGAAACCTTGTTGCTTATTTCCTCCACCACAAACTTTAAAAATGCTGTACTAGCACTTAAAAGCTCCACAAATTCATAAACATTAAAGTTGTCCTTATAAACTATAAAGAACAAATCATCTGCAAATCTTTTATAAAAGATAATTTGCTCTGAATAATCAATGTGTGGCAGTATTTCCATTTCCCACCAACCTAATACCAAATTTGCATATGGTCACCCCTTGTAGTTGTTTATAAAATTGCTTGTTAAACAAAAATAAGTTGTTGTCTAATAATAAATCTAACAACACAGTATAAGTAATAATACTGTTGTTACTTAAACTTTGTGTGCTTCCCCATAAACCATCTTACATAATCAACCCCAACATCATTAGGGATGCAGGTGAATAGGGAAACCACATCAACAGTGAACATCAGTAAGTTTTCCAACCTAAAGTCTGAGGAAGAAAAAAAGGACCTAAGCTGGTCCAAAAAGTCCCAAGAATCAGCTACATAAGAAGGAAGCTGCTTAACTAATGGGTTCAACACTGAATCTAAATACAAAGAAATACAGTCAGTACAACTTCCTAAGGCTGACATAATAGGTTTGAATGGAGGTTTTTCAACACTTTTGTGAAGTTTGGGAATTCCAAACATCACACTCACCCTAGGATTATCCACATAAAAAAATAAACATTCCCTAGTTATTTCACAGTTCATGAACATGTCATTTAAAGTGCTGTGGATGCAGGCATAACATATAACACTCTCAAACTTCATAACTTTCCTATACTCCAATACATTTGCTAACATAATTTCCATAGCTTGTATGTAGTCAGTGAAATTCCAAACCACAAAAACTAAACAGATTAATAAAATAACACAATCATCCAGTACGCACATCGTACTTATCAATTATTTAGCCTATTAGGCTTAAAGCAGCGCCAGGAAATGACATTTCTTAAAATATAAGGAATAAAATGTAATAAATAAACAAAAAATTAGAATATTAATAGGTTACCACTGAGTAGTATAAATCCATTGCAAAACACCATTTCCTGAAGAAATAAGGTAAAAGAGTTTGTATAGATATTGCAACATTATAATAGCTGCATTGTTGTTGCAAGTGACTCCCATTCATCAAATAAAATATTGCATGTTAAACTAAATAATTACTTACGAGTTTCATTCTTCAACTTGTTTATCTTCATACTTATGTGATTTGTAAAAATGTTGTAAAACAGTGAATGATAAACTAAAAATATTTGTATATTATTTTACATTGTAAAATAAAAAAAATTTATTTTTATTATACATTATTTAAACATTTAAAACATTAAAATTGCAGTTAGTTTTCTATCAAAAAATTCCTAATAATCATAAAATAAAATACAATTTTTTTACTAGGTGCATATCTATTAGGTTAATATTTGATGTTGGGTCCATTCATATCCAAATGTAGAGACCTTCCCTATATGTGTGTTATCTGTTATACGATAACCATTTTAATACACATTTTATTGATAGGTTGTCATGTCATAAAGGTAAAATATCCTGTCTCGCAAATGCACCTCATACATTCTAACCTCTATTCATAATTTGCCAGGGCCACCTATTGGATCTGGCATTCATTTTTGTAGAGTAAGTTACTTGAAGAAAGAATTGTTTGTAATATTTGCTAATTGTATTATTGTTAATATATCCTTCGTTAATAATTTGTTCGTGTTACGTGTATTCTTGTCTGCATTGGCAGATAGATTCAAGACCATTGGCTAGATTAATACATTTATTAGATTAGCATAAGAATGTAAGGCTATACACTGCCTAAGCAATAATAATGGTAATAGGAAATATATTACAAATATAAACATAAATATTTATTTTTAGTTTGAACGTTTTTTTTTTTTAATTTTTTTATTTACACAATCACATTGATTAAATAAAAGTTGTATGTTGATTAAATAACCCAGTAATTATATTTTCATTATCTGGAGTTACTTGCAACAAAACATCACTTCACTTCTGCAATCACTTGTTGTTCCGTTGCAATGCCTACCTTTAGTAATCCTATCTTACCTCTGTTTTTGCTTACTTTTGCAATGGATTATACTACTAAGTTAACCAGATGCAATTACTAAACTAAAATTAATTTTATTTTTGTGGTTCATATTTTAAGAAATTTCATGTCTGTTCTGTTCTGTGTTTTGTGTCTGCCAGGGCATTTGATTTATTTGATTTCGAAATATTAACATTAATTTGGAGTCATTAAACTTTCTTTTATTAATGAAAGCAGTCTCTCATAGTGTTCTTGTTTCGTTGTTACGCCTTTAGAAATTCATTATGACAATAGCCCCACCTTTATCCGCCTTCATAAACCTTAAGTCTTTCCTAGAAATAAGTTCATTCAAAGCTTTATTTTCATTAAGGTTTATGTTATAAAACATTTTTCTGTTTTGATTTTGTAACATACGTCTAATAACTTTTTCACAGAAAGCCTTGAAGGCTTTTACAGTATGCACTAAACCAGGATTAAAGGTAGATGGCTTTGACAAAAAATTGCAATTACTATGACCAACATCATTCAATATATATTTTAAATTTAACTTACGAGTATAGAGCTTGAGTTCTATCAAAGTTTTTGCATGATTCGCCCTCTTACTGGGTTGGAAATTATGTCCTAATTTCAATAGATTAATATGCTCATCAGAAATGTTAAAATCAGACAAATTATAAACTAAAATAGAACTACCCGGTCCAAAAGCAACAGAACTTAGTTCTTGTACACTTTCAGATGAAAAAAAATGTGAAGAAAGTACATTTTCACTGTTAGAAATCACAGAAAGACAGGCCAATATTAGTTCTGAACTGTACTTCGCCCTCTGCTGCATGTCTGATATCCCCTTCTCCTGCTGCATTTCCTTTTCTCCTTTTAAACTGAAATCCCCTTGTAAAAAAGAGGAAAATGTATTCATACTTGCTCCTGCACTACTAGAGCCATGTGTTGAACCCATCGGGCACACATAACATCATCTTTAGAGCTGGACTGCTCTGCAGAAAGAGCCACATTAGTTACAATCTTCACAGAAGCTGAATCCAAACCACTAACAGCTGAAAAACCCATCTCCAACTGTAAAAGTGGAACAGTAGTGTTAGACCCACTACCTGAATGGGCTGCTGGCTGGGCCTCCTAAATAACATTTTGTCTTGAATCTTTGCCTGGTCTAGAATTAAGGGAACAAAATCATCATAAATATTGCCCCCTGCATATGCTGCCAAGTCCCTGTTGATTTTTTTAGTTTTACGTTGAACTATTATTTGTTCATACTGTTCAACGTTTTTAATCAACTGCTCATACTCAAATCTTGAATCAGGACAATTAATAAGTAGTTCACCAATGGTAGTATCCATTTCTGTCAGGGAAACATGTAATTCTGCCAAAACAGTACTGTTGTTTTTAATAAGAAGCTTCAAAAGCTCTTTACCAGCATGGTCAAAGAAAGTAGATTGCTCCTTAAAGAACAGACTGTCCATAAAGCCTCCATTAAGTAATTTAAAAAAAAATGAAGACCCTTAGGTACAATGCCAGCATTAATACAATATTCAAAATATTTAATTTCTACATTAAGGACCAGAAAATGCTTCAAACCTCTCTCCATTTTGTCCAACAGAAAGTTAACATTGTTTTTAGCAGCAATGTTGTTGTTTGCCAAAACGATATCCTCTGCAAACGGATCAAAGCTAACATTTAAAAACTTACTGGCTGTTCCGTTTGTTGAATTACCTTGACAAGGCTCCTGCCTTGAAAACAAAGCAGGATTCAGAGGAAAATTATTAGAAGAGTTAGTAACTTTGTAACTCTTTCTAATTTTAGCTGACAAAACAGTCAAAGACCTCTGCCAAAATAAGTTCATCAAGTGTTCTTTCTTTGCTGGTAGTTGTAGAATGTAGAGTCAAGTCCAAATCATCATCCTGTAGTGCTCTAGCCATGTGTTGCTAATAGCAAAAACCAATAAAAAGAAAAAAGCAACACACAAGCAGGCCCAGGTGTCCACAGTACAAAGAAACACAAAATTCACCAAGAAAAGCACTGGAGAAACTGAGAAAGTTCTTTTTTAGCGTAGTTAAAATTTAATGTTCGCTATTCGTCCCAAAGACTTCATCAGAAATGATAAAATACAGTTCCAAATCACTTGTAAACCATTCAAAAAACCTATCAGATCATCTCATTAACAAGTCAATTAAATGCATAAAAACATTTAAAGGCATGCTACAAAAAAATATACAACTCAAAGTGTCCACACAGTTAACACATTTTAAAACACAAGGGCATTAACCCCTGTATATTCACTTTAGCAATTTTCCTATTTTTTAAGAAACATTTTATGTTCACCATATCATTCAGACCAGGGGATAAATAAGAGGCAAATTTAATCTGCCATTCTGCCTCTCTCTGTTCAACATAATTTCTAAAATCCCCTCCACTAAGCTCATGCTTAACTACTTCTATTATAGAAAAAGTAAATTTCTTACAGTTAGAACATGTCAAGGAATGCTTAAAAAGGGAATTATTACTATTTTTTGTTTTTATAGCATACAAGTACTCTAATACCTGCTTCCTTAAACTCCTGGTGGACATGCCAACATAAAAAACTTGGACATGTTGAACCCATCACAAGATATACAATCCCTGCTGTACTACAGCTCAATTTTCCAGGGATGGGTATAGTAAACTGTAGATGTTCCAGGAACACAAAGGGACCCTCAGAAATAAATCTGCAAGCCCTGCACCCTGAACATTTAAACATTCCCCCAGTTTCACCAGAAGTAAGGTTGCTAAATATATATATATATATATATATATATATATATATATATATATATATATATATATATATATATATAGATAGACACTGGCCATTTGAAAAGGTGGCTGTTTGATATTCTGTGCACCCTCTATATATTCTCCCTTTATATATATCTATAAGTCTTTATATATTTATATATGTGTATATATATATATATATATATATATATATATATATATATATATATATATATATATATATATACATATATATGTGTGTGTGTGTGTATCTATATGTATCATTAGAATGTTTAGTGCTTCCACATTGCACATTCCATATAGTAGACTGACTGTTCTGCATGATATGTTAGTGAAATCATCCCATCTTACAGCTGAGATGGTTTAGTGTTACTTTGTTGTGGCTATGTTGTGCAGGGTCCTGGGTTCACGACTTGCAAGTGTTGGTTACCTTGTTACAAAGCAGAACAGTTCAGCTGTGGAGGAAGGATAATTACAAGAGGTCCCTATTTTGGGCCCCTTCACCCCCATTTACAGTGCCTTTGGTCAGATGTTTTGCAGTGAGAGGTTCAGAGTGTGGATCCAATGTCCTAATGCACTATATATATATATATATATATATATATATATATATATATTTATGTATATATATATATATATATATATGTGTGTGTGTGTGTATATATATATATATATATATATATATATATATATATATATATACAGACATACACACACACACACACACACATATATATATATATATATATATATATATATATATATATACATGTATGTATATATATATATATATATATATATATATATATATATATCTACATATACATATATAAATACATTTTCCCTACTGCTGAATGACTGTGCCGCATGATATGTTTGAGAAAACATCAGACATATGTACAGCTCAGATGGCTTAGTGGTAATTTTCTGTGGCTATGTGGTGCAGGGTCCTGAGACTTGCAATGGCTGATTCTTTGTTGTTGGGCAGAACAAGGGCTGTTGGATACAGGGTGATTAAGGCACTTTTAAGCAGTTGTAAGCAAGTTTGCGTTGGTTAGCGCGGCGGTAAGCAATGCTAATTTCCGGTTAAATATGCTTACAGACAGCCTGAAAAGTGCTTAATCTATGTATGCACTGCTTAGCACCATACAAACAGGCTTAATCCTACTTACTACTGATTTAAAGTGCTTACTCCTGCTTACCCCTGAGCTAATTTCTATAAAAGAAAAGAAAAAATGGGTGATAGGAAAGTGGTGAAAAAGGGGGCACGCAGAGGGAAAGACGATAGGAAAAGTAGCTAGGGATGTGCAGGACAGGCGTAGGGAAGGTCCATAGCTGATCATTTCTTCTACAGCAACAGCTGTGCATATATATATATATATATATATATATATATATATATATATATATATACTGAATTTGCAGGTATATTTGGACACTCAAACCCCTGAGAGATCAGTGAGGACAACAATAATGTGTTGTGAAGCCAATTAGACCAGACTACATGTGTACAGTGGACATGTGTGCAAAATGGACAACTATGTATGGGGCAAATTTTTTTTTTGGGAACAGATTGCTCTTTTTTTAAGGTAAGAGTGGGATGTTGGGGAAGGATAGGGAGATAGGAAATTCAGCCCAGGGATCACTTCTATGGCTATGCTCAACAGGGGCACAGGAAAATAATTTTCTTGGGTGGTGAAAACCAGGGTACCTTTTTGGCAAGGCTTATATAGGCCCTAGGGCCAATAGCCTAGCACCTACCTATGAACCTATGAACCTATGATAGTAGATATATTTGAGGAGGTAGGTTGGGTAGGAAGACAGACAAGACAGACAAGACAGCATACAAGGGCAGTATATGACACATGTTGGGGGTAAACACCTTGGATGGGAGGGTTGTTTGGAAATCAGAAGCCCATGAGCCCTCAAATGGAAACAGTGGGACTGAGGTCACCAACCATGGGCAGTCACCACTGCACCTTCACGGCCCCGAAGGTGGCTGTGCTGGGGGCTGAGGAGGAGGGGCAGGCTGACCTTCTAATTACAACACTCAGCCCTCAAGCTGGTGTAGCAGATCTCCAAACTCCTTTCAGAGCTTGCTACCCACCAAACCCCGGACCTGGTTTTGTGTGACAGGATCCTGTCCACGCCCACTCCCGGGGGGACGAGCCCCATTCCCTGAGGTGGTTCCACCGGAAGGTGGTGCAGGACCAGCAGATGAGAAGGTCCAACACAATCCAGCATTAGTTATAACAGCATGCCTAGATATTCCAATTAACCCAAAACAACAGATTTGGAACAGTTGCATAACAAACAGAACGCATGCATATATGGAACCACAGTGGCCATTACAGTGGTATGCAAGTTACATTGATATCAACAGGCCACCAATGATAGTATTTCAACATGGAACATTAATAGAAACACATTTCAATATTTGTTGAACAATGGGACATATGTCCCAACAGTAGGCTTGGTGTAGAACATACCCTTTGATTTGTGTGTTTAGATTATTGTTGTAGATATGGTGGGGGGGGGAGATATCAATTAACAATTTTTATATCCTTGCAGTACTCACAACTTTTATGATCATTGCTCTAATCATTACTCTACAGGTATTATTACAATACCCTATGGCCTTGGTTTGGGAAGTGGTATGTTTGTACACAGTGTATACTTCAACTATATTAAAGCTAAATTCTACTTCTCTTACCTGGTAGACCTGTGGAGGGAATGTTTAACACTACCTGACTGTTTCTACACATATTCCCAGATTCCTAATTAAATTATGCACATACCTCTCAACCTCTTAATGCACAACATCTGGACAATGCTTGACAAAATGGGGGTACAAATAGGGACATATTTTATATATTGCTCTTATAAACATGTAGACCGTTGCTAGAGTAACAGGATTTGTTTTAATATACATTTTCCGAAGGATTTGAGGTTTGACACTCAAATGTATGTCATTATTTGGTGACTACAATCCAGAGATCATCCCAGTGATTTGCCAGAAAAAAAGAGGAATAGGCCAAAAATATGAGCCAGTTATCTGGACATTCTGGGAAAATCTCTACAGTTGAGAGGTATGATTATGCATACAGCTTACTACCACTCCCAGGATTTGAACCATGGCTGTGTCTGCTAAAAATGCAACAATTTCTATTACATCAGAGTGAGCTATTTAGAAACCCCTGTCTGTTCCTTCAGTGTTTTCTAAGTCTCGCTTGGTTGTACAATCTGACCTTGTAATTACAGCAGTCTTATATAGACTTTCCTATACATATTTTTGTGTAGCACAGTGTGAGAAACAGTGGTTGACACTACAGTACTATTGTAATATTAGATCTTGGTGAATGCTACATGTCAGGTCATACAATACCAGAGTAAACACAACCAGTCCAGGATTTAAAACTTTATTGCCAGACAGTTAGTTTTCATATCTGAAAGACCTGTGGGGGGAATGTTTGTTAACACTGCTTGACTGTTTCTACACATATTCCCAGATTCCTAGTTAAAATTATGCACATACCTCTCAGACTCTTAATGCGCAACACCTGGGCAAAGCTTGACAACATGGGTGTACAATTAGAGACATATTTTGAATATTGCTTTTATAAACTTACAGAGTTGCTTTAGTAACAGGATTTGTTTTAATATACATTTTCTGAAGGATTTGAAGTCTGAAACTCTAATGCATGTCATTATTTAGTGACTACAATTCTGAGATCATTCCAGTGATTTGCCATAGAGAAAGAGGAACAGGGTAAAAATATAAACCAATTATCTGGACATTCTGGGAAAATCTCTACAATTGAGAGGTATGATTATGCATATAGCTTGCTACCACTCCCATGATTCCAGCCATGGCTGTGTGTGCTAAAACTACAGCAGGTTGTGTTTCATCAGAGTGAGCTATTTAGAAACTGCTGTCTGTTCCTTCAGTGTTTTCTGTCTAAATCTCTCTTGGTTGTAAAATCTGACCTTGTACTTACAACAGTCTTATACAGACATTCCTAGACATATATTTTTTATGTAGCAGAGTGTGGGTAACAGTGGTTAACGCTACATTACTATTCAAAGAATGTAACACTAAATGCCATACAATACCAAAGTAAACAAAACCAGTCCAGGATTTAGAACTTTATTGCCAGGCAGTTACAGATTTATTTAAATATCACCTATATGGGACTATTACTGTTGTATTGTCTGGTTTATTCAGTACAACACATACACAGTTTTTATACTGCCAGGTGACTTTCTACTACTTTATATTTATTTGGTATGACTACTGCAAGCAGGGATGTTACTCACCAGCCTCACGACACAGCCTTTGCAACCTACTGGCATGGGCTTCCTGATTCACAGTCTGCTCAGCTGCAGCTGTAAAGGGAATAGAGAAATATTTAGGCATACCTATCCATCACATACACAGGCTGGACTTTGTTAAACAGTTATTGATATGAATACTTACATACTGCTGGGCCTTCACCCCTCTGTCTTGCTTCCTGGACCCACTCGTCCAAGAGCTCCCTCTTCCTCTGCTTCAAGTCAGCATAGTGTTGCCGGACCTGCTCACCAGTCCGAAGGATACGAGTGGCACCGGTGAGATCACAGGCGAGATGGTTCCTGGTTTCCACTTTATATTGGGAGCCCTGTTACTGGCCCTGCAGCAGTGTCTCATCATGGTAATTTACTAGGAGTCCTACCATGATTTTGGACTCATGTATGCCCCAGGCTGTGCCAAAAAGTGCATGCCCTTCACACCACCTGCCATACAACCTACAGTGGAAAGCTGCAACCAGTTATGACCTGCATTCCCACCTGCAGGATTTAAATATGGCTGATTTCCCTTCCTTTGCCATGATTGGATGGTTTTGAATAAGCTGAGCTAAGCTAAGCTACAGGCAAACCTGCTTAGCTAAGGTTGGCAGTGCTTAAAGGGGCAGGTTCAGGACTGCTTACCAATGGGCAAATCTACTTAGCTAGGTGACACATTGCTTAGCAGTCATATTTACATAAATGTTTACACCAGGTAAGCAGAGCTGTGCAATGCTTGCATTGCTTATTTTTTATTTTATAGCCTATCTGCTGTATGGCATTGATTCATCATTCATTGCATATTATAAATTTGTTTACTGTCCCTGACATCCCCCAATGTGCTTTCATTACATTTATTCATCTGTGACTATACTGTATGGGGCACTTGTGTTTACATGGGGAGTTCACAACTTTATTAAACTGACACCTCACATCTGGACCTACTACAGTACTCTGGTTAACAAATATATGTTATTTAGTAGCTAATTATAAAAAAATGTTTATTTACTGCTTTCATATGTCAAATGGTTACAGTGGGAGAAAACCAGGAATGTCTGTTTGCAAAGCATACACTCTAACCACTACACTATTGCATTACATATTGCTAAGCAACGGGCACACCTGCGCAGCTACGGTTAAACTTTATTGCATGTTTAAAAAAAATGTATTTGTTGTGTTTTTTTATTTGTACCCATCAGTATATCCCTGCTAATGCTGAACCTCTTATTCTATCAACTTTCTGCTTTGTGGGACAATTGTCCCTTTTGGCTTTCTCCATGTTCCTTACTCTGATGGGTTGGGAGATGTAAGCTATGTGATTATGCTACATCTGTTATTCTATCCACTTTTGGCTTGGTAGGGACGATTGTCCCTTATGGCTTTGACCAGATTCCTTACCCTGATGGGGTGGGGTGTTACGAGCGCACACACTCATTTTAAATTACTGAAAGGCAATTCTGGAGTGCAGGGGGCATGTGTATTGTGAGAGCACTGCTCTCAGACACACCCCTTGTGCTCATATAGGGAACCATGTCTGTTTTAGAGCATGGCAAAGCACCTTCATACATATGCATGGCACGCTGCTGTGCTGAACAGGTTCCTGCCATGCAGGAATAACTTAATCCTGCACTGCTGCTTGCTGAATCCGGGGGCATAGCTATATATAAAAAAAAAAAAATATATATATATATATATATATATATATATATATATATATATATATATATATGTATATATATATATCTCAATAGGTCTATGTCAATGACAGACTTTTCAGAAACTCAAAAAATATATCGAAGTGTCCACTACACCCCCTACAAATTATATATGCCATCTCCGAGATCGCACTACAGTGAAGAAAAGGGTAAATTGCCTGATCCTCACTATACTGTGATCTCCATTCAAAAGTTTTAAATTTTCATACACTCGATCATATGGTCTTGACCATATGGAGTTGGATTTTCTGAACACAATCAACTGACAGGGACATATATCTATATATATATATATATATATATATATATATATATATATATATATACATATATATATATATATATATATATATATATATATTTATATATATATATATATATATATATATATATATATATATATATATATATATATATACACATTTATATATACATATATATATATATATATACATTTATATATATATATATATATATATATATATATATATATAGATAGATATACACACATACATATATATATGGGTTCCTATGACTTCATCGAACTGTCTAATCACTGACACTCACCTCTTCGACACCAAATATAAATTATATGGCATTTGATCTTTTCTGATTGTCTGGAAGTGGGATTTCTAAAACACTGTTTTTTTTTTTTTAATTCTGGGTGGTGCGGTGGTATAGTGGTTAATGTTGTCACCTCAGAGCAAGAGGTTCTCTGATTCAGTTCTCAGCTGCAGTGCCTTCTGTGCAGAGTCTGCATGTTCTCCCTGCATTTGTTTGTTTCCTTCAGGTACTCTGATTTCCTCTAATATTCCAAATACATGCATCTGGAGCATTTCTCCCTGGGACTCCACTGAAAGTAGGCTCTGTCCTAGTTAGACTTTCCCAATCAACAAATGTTAAATAAATAAAGTTTAGTTTAGGGATCTAACATCCAGTGGTTGACAGCACAGAGTATTTAACATTTTTTTCTTAGTTTTGCCCAGGAATTTAATAAACTTCTTGTAAGCTTAGTGCAAAGCCTACACAGAGTTTATGTGTTTGCGTGATGAGCATATGCATGCTACTTATCTCACTTACACAAATACGAGCAAGATTTCATAATGCCAAGAAACTGTGTATAGCAGCATGAAGGGATGTAGAACCTAAGGCCTAACTTAGTCTGCTGAATTGTGCGAACAGCCACAATGATTATCAGAGTTAAAATTAATGCAATGAATGCAGTAGTAACACATTATAGAAAAGTGTACTCAATGCAATGTGCACTACAACATGTGTTTGAAATGCTGAAATAAAAGATTTGTGGTGATCTTCAGGGATACATAGAATGCAGTATAAATATACTAGTCTGGGGAAGTGTGCCTATTGAAAGGGCAAAGACGTGAATGTTAGGAATGAAGAAATAGGAAGAGGACATGTGAAACATGATAATGTAACCACTTAAGGGCATGTCAATGTATGTATACTCCAAAGACAAATCAGTAGCATAACATTGGTCACATATGTACATAGCACAGTACGTAGTGCTGTTTACACCTCTTGTGCAAGTATATTTATATCATAACATGTTATAGTATATTATGTTACTGTCACACAAGATTACATATCAATGAAGATAGTTGGTTGTGACATAAACATCCTGGCGTCATCACTGGAGAGGACATTTAGCAAGGATGGTATACAAAATAAAGGTATGTGTATATTGTGAAGTTGTGCAAAATGAGTTGCTTGAATGTGACTGAAATGTCAGCATAGCTCTCAACCAATCAGGGGCACATAGCAACAGGCTCATGGACAACATTAGACAGAAGCATGCAAAATCATGGACAATTTTAAAATAATACCACCATTAATCTTTGACATTGACATAAAATATGTGATTGTAAGTTATTATACATGTCCTGCAGGAACACACTTGTACAACTGTAATGATGTGTCATTAATCTTTAAGGGGAATTCAACACATATTCCTCAAAAATGACCACTTTTTTGGATTTGCTGAGAGGGACAGTGTTACACCTGTACAGGGCCGGATTTAGATGAAAAGAGGCCCTAGGCTATTCCACTTATGAGGTCCTTTCACCTCCCATTTTTAAGCTTGTAAATTACATGAGAGATAATAAAATACATCATTACTGTGATATATATCAATATGTTAAATGAAACATGTTGTGATTGGTACTAACCTTTATTAAAAATGTGGCACGGATAATAAATAAAAAAAAGTCGAGAACACTTATTTGGACATTTATTCTCAGCACCATATATAGTACTTGTAACAATAACTAATCAAACATAACACACAACATTTACAAAGAAACAAAATTCAAATAATGAAAATCTTTGACTAAAAATAAAATACGCAATAAAAATTATCATATTTTCTATCAAATTAAATTAAATATATTCAATACATTGAAGATTAAACCAAATTCAATGCAGATAAATTTATTTCATAATAATTCGCATTTAAAGTTTAAGTATGAATTATTATGAATTTTAAGTCTTAAACTAAACCAAAAATGGAACTTTATTCAAACAAAATCCAGATCACAAAAAAAAAAAATATCAAATTGTATATCATATTAAATTTTATGTTAATAGTTATTTTATTTAAGAACTGATTCAATCCAAGTATACATTTAAACGAATAGTAGATTAGAAGAATTTCTTTCTAAACTTTTTCACGCAGAATTCTTCTATAAGTTCATCAAAATCTATTTTTCTGAAGGTCTCATTTTCGATGCACAAAATACTCAATGAAGACAACCTCGTCTAGGTCATTGTGCTTCTTAATTGATTTTTGATATTTTAAGTCTTGAAAATGACCTTTCTCCAGTACAATTAGTGACTATTAAACTGAGAAACAGCCGAAGATTGATTCCACATTGGGGAAGGCCACTTGAATATTTTCTTTGAATATTATTTGATACAAGTCTGTATGCATAATGTGGAATTTTTGAAGGCTTATGCGTTTGTCTCACATATGTGTGGAAATGAAACAGTTCTTCAGTAAGATTTTGGTTGACATCTTCTGGGTATTCTTGCATTAACAGCTCAACACCTCTTTGAAGTTCTACCTTTGATAATGTAAGATCGTCAAGAAAGGAAAATATTTTCACTACATCATCATAAACAGAAGCTCTTCTTCCTAAATTTGATTCTAGTGCATCTAATATAGGAATAAATGATTTAATCCTAAATTTATCTCTTGAAGAGAGTTCGTCTAAGGCATCAGGGTCAGATGAATTTTCGTAATTCCCTTGCCTTTTACTTCTTATTATCCTTCTGACAGTTCTATATTCAGTATTTGGCAACGTGTTTTTTGCTTGTTGCTCAAGTGCATCAAAATCTTCCCTAATTCCACGTAAAATATCCAAAATTGACCTGTACCAATCTGTACAACTACTCAGTAAAATACTAGGGCTTTGAAGAATTTTATTTACTTTTGAAAAATGTCTCAGTATTCGATTCCAGAAATGGAGCATAAACACGAATTCAAATTGTTCCATCTTCTCTAAAAGATTGTTGGCCCTTAATCTAGTATCACCCTTTGTATTATTATCTGAATGTAAATAATTGAGTGCATCGATGATATCATTGTAATTTTCTAAAATAGCTTCTGTAGCTTTTGCATGTGCCTCCCACCTAGTGTCTGATAAATATTTAGGCACTTTAGAATGAGGTTTCAAATGTGATTTCAGAACTGCCCATCTTTTTGTGGAAGACGAAAAAAGATATAAACTTCGTTCACAACATCAAAAAAAATAACAGCATCAAGGCAACAATCAATAGCTGAATGACCTACTAAATTTAAAGAGTGACCAGCGCATGGAACAAATCTTGCAAACTTGTTTTTTTCGATAATTTTTTGCTGCATACCATTGTATCTACCAGCCATATTGGCTGCATTATCATAAGACTTTCCTCGGCATTTTCTGAAATCAATTTCAAGTTCAGTAGTGATATAGTTAAATACTAAATCAGCTATGCTTTCCCCTGAGTGATCTTTTAGCTCAAGGAAAGTTAAAAATCTCTCAGCTGGCAAACCGTCTTCAGGTGACACATATTTAATAATTAAGGTCAACTGATCAGTATGAGATATGTCAGGAGTGGAATCTACTGAAAAGCTAAAATAGCCAGCCTTTTTCACTTCCACCACAATTGTGTCTTTCACTTTATTTGCCATAAGTTGAATAATTTCCTCACATATAGTTTTAGATAGATATAAAGGTTTTCCTGAGCCAGTATTTCCATATCGATCGATTTGATCTCTTAAAAATGGATCGAAGTTTGCTACTAGTTCTAGAAGACCAAAGTAATTGCCGTTATTTGGAGTTCCAAACTTTTCATTGTCTCCTCTAAATGGTAAGCCTCGCTCTGCAAGAGTGCAAATTACAGCAAAAACTCTTTATATAACATAACGCCAGTATTGCTGCTCTTTTCTTATTTCTTCCTCTAGCTTTGAAGTTAAAGTTTTCCCTTTTGCTCTTGTTAAGTACGTTAACATAGCATTCCTATGATTTTCCGAATTTTCATGAGTTTGAATGATAGCAGGGTTTTTCCAATCATTAAACCCTTCAGAAGTTAATGCTGTTGCAGAAGATGCAATATTTGGAAAGAGTTTACAAACAACTTTTGAGGGAGAGTGCACAAGCCATTCTAGGGTATATTTTTCTCCATTGGCTTTTGTTGAATAAAAAATTGCTTTTGTACAAAATCTGGACTGATTTTTATATTCTCGCTTAGAATTTAAAAATGGTCCACAGTGATACTGAACTTGAGAAGGGCCCTTCTCTACCCAAAATGATACATCATTTTGCGATAAATTTGTCCACAAGCCAACATCTGTTACAGTAGACATATATTTGACATCACTATCTAAATTTGCAACATCTTGAACATGGTGTTTCTCATTAGGTGTCTGAAAAAAATTCTGAATATTCGTATTATTTTCTTGTGGCTCGTTTGTATATTCGTGTTCAGTAAGTTGCTCTTGAATTAGTTCCATATTTTCACTTTGAGTTGGTGCAATGGCCATGTCCTCACATACAATGTGCTGCATTGCTTCCAATTGAGTAGTACTAGTTGGCACATGCATGTAAGCAGTAATCGGTGTTAGCTTCTTTGCCTCATACTCTTGTAGCTTTTTTTTCTTGTGTTTGCAAGCGCCACTTTCAAATCTTTTACTCATTCTTAGATTAGAATCTAGAACAAAATATTTGAGTTATTAATTATTGTGCATAAATAAGATGAAGATATTGTCACAAAAAAATTTTTCAATAGTCTATAAACACTTCACTGAAGTATTGAACCTACTGAACTCAAAAGGCGAATCAAAATGATCAATCCTAAAATAAGAATCTTTTCTAATAACATTAACATGTGTTTCATATTATCAAAGTAACACGAATATAACCAAACGTCGGGATATCAATAGGTCTGTTCGTTTGTCTGTTCCAATATACACTAATCTGCACTTTATTTATGCAAGAACAAACCAGAGCTTAGTAGCATAGGCTATCACAATATTTTCCATAGCAATCAGTGATGAACTATGATGACTGGTGCATCTAGTATATACAAACAGAGCAGACCCAATGAGCGAACGCTGTTGATTAACCAATACATTTTTGTTTGTTTATTAGTCATAAGAATTTCTCCTTATTTTCGGTTCAGTGTTTTAGTGTTCACTGTTTTTAGAATAGTGTAATTTTAATTTTGCTAACAATTTGAATGTAGGCCCCTCTTGATCTTGAGGCCCTAGGCTGAAGCCTAGTTAGCCTATAGGAAAATCCGGCCCTGCACCTGTAGTTTAAAATAGGTGCAATATTGGCCAGTTGAGAAGTCTGTAAGACACATAAGCCATAATCCACACCATCAAGAATGTAACCCATGCCAACAATGAGCAATGAGCTGTGCATTTACTGGGTGCATCACAGAAAGAAGTATTATGCATGCATCTTGTAGAACACCTTGAAGGAAACTCTGCATTATCAACTCCTAATAGTTATGCATCACAAAGAATACATATGTATGCCAACAAAATGTGTGGGAGCTCTCTGCACCAAAAGTGATGCACTTGAGTAAAAGCATTGATGGATGACATAGGTATCGGTCATATGGATAATACCACTTATAAACCACTAGTATGAGTGGATTCCATACACACAGTTAGTACTCCATGTATCTGCCACATAGGATCATAGTATCATAGAAGATTACTAGGCTATCGACCAGGAGGTCATTTTAGCCTAGCCATTTCAACCCCATGTAATACTGTACTAGTCAATAGCCAAAATTGCATTTAGTGATGACTGCCCATGTTCATGAGGGTTGTGGACACTATCTTTGGTAAGAATTTACGGTGCCCCATCCTCTCATCCAGGTTGCTCCTGAACAGTGTCATAGAGGTTCTCTGTTTCACTTGAATTGGTAGCCTGTTCCAAAGATGTGGCAGTCGCTGGGAGATAAATCTGTCCCTCCAGCATGTCCTATTTAAGTCACAGGCCAAATTAAGTCCCTGGAATGTGTAGCCCTAGACACATTTGATTTACAGATATACAGTAAGTTCATTAAGTTTGGGTCTTGCATTGCTCTGTAGGCCAGGCATAAGTCTCCCCTAAAAAGTCTATATTATATGGAGTATAGTGACAGGGATTTTAGTCAGTGCATGTAAGGCAAATGCTGGAGGCCCTTGATCTTCTTTGTTAGAAACCTCTGAGGCCTCTCTAATTGTCGTAGATGCTAAGTATGGTACATATCGAATGGGGCGTTATACTCAATTATGGGCTGGATAAGGGCCGGGTATAGGCGTGTTATAACTTCTTTTGCTCTTGAGTCAATGCCATTACTAATCAAGTGAGCTATGTTGAAAGCTTTCCTTACAAGAATAGACATATGGTGGTCGAAGTTAAGGTTGAGGTCAACCTGTGATTCCCAGGTCCCTTATCAATTCATTGATTTGATAGTGTGAAGGGACATTATGCTGAAGGGAATGATGATGCATTTCTTTGCATTCAGTTTGAGACCATGACTAATACACCAGTTGTTGGTCTGTGTGAGACCATTCTGGAGTATACTGACATCATTTGGGGATTCAATGAGGGCATCTAGTTTGCAATCATCTGCAAACTTGATCAGCCACAACCCTTTAGTTTTGACCTGAACTTCATAGAAGTATATATCAAACAGTAGGGGCCCCAGCACTAACCCCCGTGGCACCCCACTGGTAACAGGTCTTCTGGTTGATGTGGAGTCACCCACTTTGATAGTGTGTGTCCAGTTTGTGAGCCAGTTGGCAACCCATCTGACAACAAGGGGATATGCATTCAGTTGCTACATTTATTGGTAATGCCTGAATGTGGTATTGTGTCAAAAGCCTTTGTCAAGTAGAGGTATGGTGTGTGCACAGATTTTTCCTTATCAATGGCCTTGGTCACACTTTCAAAGAAATCCACCAGATTTCACAGGCAGGATCTGCTCTTCATAAAGTCGAATTGGGTAGGGTCCAGTGTTTGGAGGTCACCTGTGTCTTTATTTATGAGGTCCATAATAATACATTCCATGGCCTT
The DNA here is from genome assembly GCF_019279795.1 of Protopterus annectens. Lineage (NCBI taxonomy): Eukaryota > Metazoa > Chordata > Ceratodontiformes > Protopteridae > Protopterus > Protopterus annectens. Next base: position 57,066,210 of record NC_056736.1, read on the forward strand.
ACAGATGAGGCTGGTCAGTCTTATGGGTCTGTAATTCCCCGGGTCTGCTTCTAGGCCACCTTTGTGTAGGGGAATAACTGCTGCTGCTTTCCATTTCAGAGGAACAAACCCTGTGGTTAGGGTATGATTGAAAAGGTACTTAATGGTGACGCTAGTTCATGTTTAGCCTGTTTAGAAGACAGCCTGGGATGTCATCTGGTCGCACAGAGGCCGCGTTCTTTGTCTTGAACAGGGCTTTGAGGACCTGCTCTTCAGATATGTAAGGTGGGAGGGGAGTTTGGAGGAGGGTTTGTTGTAAGTTAGGCGGGGATAAGGGAGTGAAATGTTTGAAAACCTATCTGTTAGCAAGTTTGCTATCTCTGTGGGGTCAATGTGTGTGATACTGTTGGCCACCAGTTTGGCACATGCTTGGTTCCTATCCTTTAGGTTATGTATATAGCTGTAAAAGGCCTTATGGTTATCCTTGGCAGTACTTGCTTGTTTTATCTCAAAGGACCTGTTGGATGATTTGACAAGTTGTCTTATTTGCCTGTTAAGGCTGAAGAGGGTGCTTTTCCATTGTTGGGTTCTTGTCTTTGTTTTCTTGGACAGCAACATGTTGCATTTATTCTAGAATTTGGTGATGCTGGCAGTCCACCATGGCAGCTTGATTTTACTTGGGGGGGCCTGGCTTTGATTCTGTCTGGTACAGCTGAGTTTATACACTTATGAAAGTGATTGTACAGGGTGTTAGTGTAAGCTTCAATGTAGTTACAACTTTCAGCTTGTGGTGGGGCTCAGAATGTATTTATACCTTCACCTAGGAGGGTATAGTTTGCCTTGGTAAAGTTTTATAGTCTGATTTCACCCTTTGTGAGTTCTGGTGTTAGTGTCAGTTCGAAGGTGAATGTTTTGTGGTCAGTTTTAACTAATGAGGGTCCAACAGTTGCAGCAGTGCACCTGTTTGACTTGGTGGTGAGGATCAGATCTAGAATGTTTGTTCCTCTTGTCAGGATATGGACAATTTGCTGCATGGCATTTGAATTCACAAAGTCAATGAACGTTTGTGCTAGCAAGTTTGGGATAGAGCAGGTTTCCCATTTGATGGTGGGATAACAGAAACCCCCCATAATCAGTGTGTTCATTAAAATTTGGATTGTCTGCAGTTTAGTTAAGTAGGCTTCATGGGTGTCATGACCCATGGAAGGGGATCTATAACTGGCTAGGACTTGAATGGGGGACTTACCCACTGTAACCTGGACCTGGAAACTCCATGGAGTTGTCCAGTCTAACTAGATGTGAGGTGAATTTATCTCTACTATAGATTGAGACAACACCTCCTTTGGTTTTCACTGATTTCTTTTGTGGTGTAAAGGATGCAATAGGAATGGATATTGTCTGAAGCATCTGCAATCAATGTGTGAATTCAGAAGTGATCCATCATAATGAATGGTACAGCACTATGTGAGACTCTTGGCAATACATCACTTATGCTCATGTGAACAGAAACTACAGCACTGCAAAGGCAAAGTATGGCTTGAATGAGTGAGGAAGTTGTCGCTATGATATTGTTTACATACCAAACAATACACAGAGCACACTTTCTATCAGCACATGTTAAACACAAGATGTGCCACATGATCACTGTCACCCTGACATTGCCATGGAAAATTTTATACTACCATTAAATTCAATGCCTGCATGTCCTCTCCATGGTTGGGTGAGCTTTCAAAAGACATGCATAAATGAGCTTGCCTTTGTTGAAGGTTGAACATCGAGCTGGCACCTTGATGTTTGTCAAAATCTACTGCCAATCATTAGTGGACCGGAGTTCCGCTGTGGCGACCCCAAACCGGGAAAAGCAGAAAGACAACAACAACAACAATCATTAAATTCAATGCCTATGTGTTCATGCAAACTATCACGTGGTAACACTGACATGACATACTGTTATGTCCATGACACTGTACAGTCACACTATAGCTATATTGAGGATACAACTGAACTTTATAGTTTTATAGGTGCATAGCCGACTACTAAGCTAAAGTCCTAAGATCATAGTTGTATAGGTGCATAGCAGACTACTAAGCTAAAGTTCCAAGATCCTATAAAAGCCTAGCCATATGTAACATGACCTACACAATTTTCAATAGCTATGTGAACAATGTTCACAAAGGGATGTGTCTATGCTATGTTACCTAATACCAGCCACCTCTATCCATAAGGCACATGGGCACAACACCAGGAGTATAATCATGATTAACCATCCATTTATCTATGTTGCACTTGAAGAGGGCCAGGAAAGGCCTTTGCTTTATGTGAATGGCAAGCATGTTCCAGAGAAGAGGTAGTGTCTGGGAGATCTATCCAATTAGATTTATGATGTCAGAGGCTAGGATAACATCCTTGGAACAGGTGACTCTCGTGCAGTTTGCATTAATGTATATTATTGTCATCCAGGGCAGATTGTAGGGTGTCCTGTAGGCAGACACAGATCAACCCTTAGTAGTCTGTTACAGATATAATACAGTGATAGGACTGTAAATCTTTCTGCATATGACTACTTGTTTACACCATATATCTTCATTGTGCAAAAACTCTGGTGTTGGTCCAGCTTTTGCAGATGTGTTGAGGTGCATGCAAAAGGGTGCATTGTACTCAATTATTGATGCGATGAAGGTCAAGTACAAGACCATTATAATGTCCTTTGCTGTTGATGGCCTGCTCATACTTCTGAGTTGTGCCACATACAAGAGATTTGTCACCACTGTGGACACATGGTGTTCAAAGTTCCGATTACTATTAACTGAGTACCCGGACCACGTATCACTGGGTGTACTCATAGGGGTGTGCTATCTATATTGTAATTAGCTTGGGAATTTGCCTTTCAAAATGGAATAATTATGCTTTTGTGTTCATTTAATGTGTTTCCATGCCTGTAGCACAAATCATTTTTGTACATTAATAGTTTCTGCAGTATATCAATAGTGTTCATGGCTTCATTGTTTGTCCATATTTGCAGTCATCCACAAAGTTAGTAAAGCAAAGGCTGTCTAAATTTGTCTAAACTTCTGGAAAGTAAATACTGAATAGGAAATGCCATAGTACAGAAGCCTATGGTATAGTCCTGGTCACTGGCCTCTTGCTAGGGGATAATTCACACACTTTGAGAGTATGTGCCCTATCAGTGATCCACTTTGTTACCCACCTGCTATCTTATGTGTTTTTGGTTATTTGCAACAGTTTATCTGCAATACCTGAGTGTGGATTTGTGGCAGATGCATGACCAGATCTAGTTATGCTGGGTGCACAGGTTTTCCCTTGTCCGTGCCTTTATTGCCCTACTTGAAGAAGTCAAACAGATTTAACACACATGATGTATCCTTAATGAATTAAAAATAAGTTATGTACATGGTTGGAAGATTAGCTGTGTCCTTTTTGATAAGGTCCATGATAATTCCTTTGATTGCTTTACAGATGAGGTGAGTCAGGGTTATGGGACTATAATTCCCTGAGTCAGGGGATGGTACCCTCTTGTTCAGATGGATGACTGTTGCTGTACAACCTTCTGCTAGAACATAGACTGACTGGAGGCTGTGCTTAAGTAGGGATCCAACTGTGTCTGCCAGGTCAGGTTGCAAGTTATTGAAAAGGCAACTGGGGATGTTGTCAGGAACCACTGATGCTATGTTTTAGTCTTAGAGTGCACAGATGAGTTGCTCTCTTGAGAAAATAAGCTGAGTAATGTTTGCATGTATACTTTGGATGATATCCAGTGTGGGCAGGGGTGTGAAGTTTCTTCCAAATCTGTCAGTCAGCAGATTGCCTATTTCCTATTGTTGAGTATGTGTGGTGCTATCCACAGACAGCTCTGCACTTTGTAATTTATTCCCCATATAATTTTGAACTTATTTAAAAAATTATTTGTGACAACACCTTCAAATACAGCCTTGGGTATGCATCACATGCCATACAGTAGTCTTCACACAGTCACACAACTCTATCTATGTCACATAATTATAACAAATGCACATCATATGCATATCTGGTTTTCTCTGGAAAGCTGTGTCTGAATGCCCTGATACCATATATGGATGCATGATAAATGAGGTGCACGTGGTTCATGCAGAACAGTTACTGATACAAATGCTGTCAGTCACACAGTGCTGCTGGGGACCATCTCAATACTCCTTGTGAACAGCAACACAATTGTGCATACAATGAATTCACAAAGGTTGTGATTTAATATTGTCTACTTATATGTTTGTGTATATAACAGCATTACACCATGCGGATGAAAGAAGACATTTGTACCCATGTAATCAGTATGACATTATACTAATAATGTATAATATGATGTATAAACCACAAGATAAACCTAGCCAAGCTAGAGTTTTCACTGTGTGATACCTTAAGCCTCTTGTAACAGAGGCCCATGGGGTATATGCAAATGGTCCTTTAAGGACATCGAGTGTTTCAGCTATACATCTTCTGAATGTCCTTGACTTTTTCCTTTTTTCTTTTTTTTTAAGTCTTTATGGACAGATTCAGGCTAACAAAGCCAAATGCCACTGGCTGTGGGCATGCACATTTCGGCCTTCTTATGACATCATCAGCACAGCATAAGTGGACTGTTTCACTATAATCTATAAACACAGTGTCTTTAAACCCAGCTGATCTCAATAATCATTAAGGTATCTACAAAATATCCCAGCTAACAACTAAACCAAAAAGTAGAAAGGTCATGCAGACAAAATATTCATGTATCTCACAGAGCATTTAATGATGGTAGGTATAACCATGCATACATGTGCCATACTGCAAGTATCACTGTGATGGTTGAATGAGAATTGGGTAGAAAGTTGGTATAATCCACTACAAAACACTTGCCTTAGTACGGAAAAAATATACATAGCATTGTTCCATCTCAACAGGTCTCAGGAGGCATATAACTACAGCTGTTATATAAGGAACATGTAATCAAATGGCGGCAGCAGCCATCAGTACATTACCTCAAATCAGAGATTTGAATACACTGCTGTAGTGCTAATGTAGATCCACACCTCAACACAGCACATGTGGATGACAGCAATATTGACATCTTCATAGGGTCATAGGACATTACTAGTCTAACAGTGAACATCAGATACATTTCTAGCCATTATAATGTCATTTAAATGGCAATTGCTATATCTATATGATAAAAGATAGTAAGGGTATGTGAGTATGTGTTTATGTTTCATTATGTTACATACTGATTCAGTTCATATGTGAGTTGTGCACCACCCCATGACAGAATTAGCAATCACAGATCCAGTTGTCTGGTGCTGACTTGCAGAGGGTCATGCAAGGACTCTGCTTCATGATGTGTGTATGCATCTTTGAGATGATGACATACTTCAGTCTTCTACAGAAAGGAAGTTATGTGGACAGAGTGAAAAAGGAAATGTTGGATTCTTGGTGCTATGTTAAAGGTTCACTGGAGTGAGAGTCAAATGAAAAGAGTTTCAAAGACTCATACAATGACCTTAATACACCACCAACCACATGCACAGTAGTTGACTGAGGTCAGATTTGAACATTAAGCCTGTGTAGGTATAGAAACTGGATTCCATACAATGTAAGACTAGCACCACCATATATGTCTGACTTTAACTGTGTCATGGTGCATTTTATAGAAGCTGATATCATCATTGTATGCTAAGAAGAAGTTGTTTGGAGGAGTGTCTGACACAGATGTGGAGTCACACTTTTGTGTAAGACTATTTCCAAAGCTGAACACACAGTCAAGTTGACCACAGTGACATTAGAACCTCTACTTAGTTATCTAGAGAGTACAGTAATTAACACAAACACCACAGCACAAAACTAACTTGCATATTGACAGACAACACATTATAGCTGATGACATTATCAGTGTCTGATGAGAAGAAGGTGGTAGTAGGAGTATCTCACATGCTGTTCTAAAATGATCTTCAGAATGTGAACTAACTGAACATAAAGACACATCCATTAACCACAGTGAGATTAGAGCCGCTACCTAGCTATCTTCAAAAGAGAGTACATAATGCAAGTGCCACAGCACAAATCTGACATTCATAGTGCCAGACAAAGCTTTATGGCAGATGACATCAACAGTGTTTGGTGAGAACAAGAGGGCAGGAAGGCTGTATGAGTTTGCTGTGTAGTCATATACAAATGTAAAGTTTTTTTTCTAAATGAGACCTAAGTGATGTCAGTAGGGCACACAGTCATGATCTTCTGACTATGCAGAAACAAACAAGTTTTGACTGTAATGAGATTAGAGCCCCTACTTACCTAAAGAACACATTACTGAACACAAGTGCCACAGCACAAGTCTAAGTTTTTCTCTCTTACAGAGCACTTTATAACAGATGACATCATCAGTGTATATTTGGAAGAAGATGTTGGGAGGCCTGTATTAAACTGCTGTGTAGTCATGTACAACTGTAATCATTTTTATTCTCTATGAGACTTCATTACTGACAGTAGGATACAGACTCATGCTTTTCTGACTACACATACACACACACGCACACACACGCACACACGCACACACGCACACACGCACACACACACACACGCACACACACACACACACACACACACACACGCATATACACACACTTACACATACAGAAACACACACATGATTTGGCTGTTGTGGTAATAGAACTAATAGAACCTCTACTTAACTATTTGGTTCCTATCTGCAGATCACATTAGTTAATATTTGCACCATCACCAATGTAGTAGGCCACGGTGGTGCAGCGGTTAACATTGTCGCCTCACAGCAAGAGGTTCTCCCATTTGATTCTCATCTGGAGCACCTTCTGTGTGGAGGCTGCATGTCCTCCTTGCAGTCGAGTGACATTAAAGACATGCAGGTAGGTGCGAGCATGAATGGGTGTGCCTTGTTTGAAGGTTGGGTATTGGGCTGGCAACTTGGCACCATAAAAATCCACTGCCAATCATTAGTGGACAGGAGTTCCGCTGTGGCAACCCCTAACCGAGAAAAGCCGAAAGACATTACTTTTTACCAATGTCTGATTTTTCCTTCTCATAGTGGTCTGTATAGATGATGACATCATCATTATATGATGCAGGTAACATATACTATTATTAGAATGGTGTGCAAAGTGTGGACTTTTAGATTTTCTGTTTTAGTTCCTTTACACAAACAGGCTGAGTGACAAGGTGAGGCTGTTAGCACTTTGTACAGTACTGAGTATAAGAAACACAGCTGCTGCCTAGCTTTCCATGTGGCAGCAGGGTGGCACAGGGTTCAAATCCAACTCAATCTTTTTTTTTACACATGGTGTCAGTATGGCATTACATAAGTAACTGCGATAATTCCTGAAAATGTGAGAAGCAATGGCTACAGTAAAGTACTGTATAAAAATAAACATCAGTCAAGTGATTTACATAAGCAGTACACATACGGATCTGCATTTTTATACATTTATCAGTCTAAATAACTGTTACAGTTACTTATTTATTTTATTTATTTATTCATTTTTATTTTACATTTGTTAACCAGGTTAGTCTGGCTGAGCTTTTGGCTCATTTTCAGCAGAGACCCGAGGAGAAAAGCTCCTCAGGACTAGAAAACAATTTATTAAATTTTAGTAACATAGTAGTAACAATCAGCTATAGGATCTTACAAGCGGAGACCTGGAGAGAAAGAAAGCTCCTCAGGCAATTTAATTATACAGAGTATTAACAATTGGCAGACAAGTATGTGAGTTGTTACAAACAATGTTTTAGACAATTAGCAGAAGAAAATGTGACTAGTTACAATATTATTTAAGCTGCTTAGAGCAAAATGAGTTAATAGTTAGGCAGATGCTTATTTAAAATGGGTAGGATCTAGTTGTATAGGAGTTTGGAAACAAGAAAGGAAAGTAAGACTGGCTAGTAGGAGATGTAGGGGAGGCAGAGTATAGGAGACAGATTAGGTTGTTTTGAGACTGTAAGAATTAAGGGTGGTTGGAGATAGAGGAAGGGAAGAAGTAGAAGAGGCAGGGGAATAGTGTTGGAGATACATTAAGAGTGAGATGGTGAAATAGGAGAAAGGATGGTGGTTTCAGGGTGGTTGGCCACAGGGGCAAGACCACTTTGTTTTTAGGTATTTCCTTGTGGCTAATTTGAAACTTTTGCTATGCTGGAGGGATTTTATTTCCAAGGGGAGTTGGTTACAGGATGTAGCTGGGTTATAGTTATAGAGAAGGCAGTCTATTTTGGTTTTGGGTTTGTAGATGTCTAATAATTCTTGATTTGAGCTGCATAGCATCCTAGCAGAGGAATATTTGGATATGATAGTGGAGAGGCTGGGGCAGAAGAAGGGTAGATAGAGGACAGAGTGGATGATTTGTAGTTAGCATAGTTGGAACAGCTGAGGGAATTCTAGCCAGTCTAGTTGCTGTAGTGCTAAGCAGTGGTGTGACTTGTAGGTTTGGTTAGCTGCAAATCTGGTGATCTTATTATAGGTAGTTTCAAGCTTGGAAATAAGTGCAGAATTTAGGTTTGTGAATATGTGGCACATGTACAGGAGTGTTGGGAGTAATATAGCCTGGGAGAGAGTTATTCGGGCAGTGTTAGTTAAGTATTTCTTGCTATGGAAAAGGTGTTCAAGTTTCTGATGAGTTCTTTTTACCGAGTTAGTAATATGAAGATCAAACATAAGCTGATCGTCTATTGTAACACCTAGCAATTTAGTACTAGATTCAGCTGAGATGATAGTGTTGTTGCAGGATAAGATGGTAAATGTACTTTAGAGTGTGGTGATGTTTTTAGGGAGGAAGAGTAGGAGCTTAGTTTTTTTGGATTAAGTATTAGTTTATCACTAAGCCAAGTCTCAATGGTGTGGAAGGATGCCTGGGTAGTTGAGTGGAGGTCAGTTGGGTTGTCAGCAATGGTTATAACAGTTGAGTCATCAGCATATTGCACAAGAGATGACTGGGGACAAGATGAGTAGAGCAAGTTGGTGAAAATATTAAAGAGTAGTGGTCCAAGTATGGACCCTTGGGGGACTTCCATTTGTACAGTGAGAGGGGAAGACAGTGCAGAGAGCCATTCAACTGATTGTTGGCAGGTAGAGAGATAGCTGGAGAATCAGGAGATCGTAGGGGCAGAGAAATGTAACTTAGTGAGTTTATCTAGAAGGAGTGGGTGAGCGACAGTGTCAAAGGCTTTAGAATGGTCAAGGAATAGGCATAAGATAAGTTTATTATCATGACCTAGGGTGACTATGTTGATGAATGATATGAGTGCAGTAGTTGTACTATGCTTGGGACGGAAACCATGTTTTGTGAGTGTGAGAAGGTTTTCCTGGTGAAGGTAATCCATTACCTGCTTGTGAATGCATTTCTCTAGGATTTCTGAGAGTGGAGAGAGTATGACAATAGATCTGAAGATGGATATGTCTGAGGAGTTGCCCCCTTTGTGAATGGGTAGAGTAAAGAAATTCTTCCATACAGTGGGGACATAGGATTCAGAAATGGATCAGTTGATTAAGATGGATACAGTATAGGCAAGAGGTTCAGAGGCAATCTGCAGGAAGTAAGAGAGTAGCTTGTCAACAGATGGAGAGCAAAGTTTACAGAGTAATGACTTTACATAGTTGATACTGCTTTTAGAGAGAATGAGTTAGGTATAGAGTTTGTGGGGGTGCTAGTGTTGTTTCTGGGGGGTAGAGAATTTATTATGGAGGTTATTGAGTTTATAAAATGATTGTTAAATTTGTTGGCTATGTCTGCAGATGTTGCATTGGGACATGGGTTAGGAGAGGAAGGGTTTCCTGGATAAAGAATCTGTTCAATAGAGCTCCAGAATTTCTTTGGGTCTGATTTAAGAGTAGAGGGAGGATCAGCATAGAAGTTTATTTTGTCATAATGGATGATTTTTTTTATTTTATTTCTGAGTTCTTTATAATTCTGAAGATGAGAAGGGGTCCTAGTTTTAGTCCACATTTTCCAAATCCTATCCCGGTCTTTCATGAGGGTTCTGGTAGATTTAGTAAGCCAGGGAGAAGTATTAGATTTGATTCTAATTGTGCAAAGAGGAGCAAGGGAGTTAAGAATGTTTAGGAATGTAGTGTTGAAGGAATGGACAGCTTCATCTAAAGGAAGAGTGGTGAGGTAAGACCAGTTAATTTTGGAGAGTTGGTGAATAAAGCAGTTAGGACAGAAATGAGAAAGTGAGCAGGTGGTAATA